>NW_028290575.1:0-7500 GCF_965113065.1 Corylus avellana
AAGAAAAAAAGAATAAATCTTTTTTTATTAAACGTGTTGTTTGTTCATTTTGACGACTTTATTATTATATTTTATCATACTAATTTCTATTCTACCTTCCCGGAGTTAATTCTCCAGTGAACTCCATTTTAAATTTAAAACATTCCGATGAATTCCTTCCAAATATACTTATTTTAGAATCTCATTGGAAATCATATAAAGGCAATTTCTATTTAATATAGCTATTTGCGCAAGTATTTTACGATTAAGAAGCAACTGCCTCTTGTACAGATTGTGTATTAATCTATTATAATTATAGTATATGCCTTTACCGCGAATTACTGCATTTATCCGAGTAATCACAAACGACGAAAATCTCTCTTTTGCCTACCTCTATCCCGATAAGCCGAAAACAAAGCTCTTATTTTCTGTTGAGTAATAGTTCTAGTAAGTCTTGAATGAGCCCCTCGAAAGCTTGATGCAAATAAACGAATTTTTGTTCTACGTCTCCGAGCTATATATCCTCGTTTAATTCTGGTCATTGAATAAATGAAACTTCGATGAATAACTAATTGATTTCCTTTCTTTCAGTTATTCCTTTTCCCTTTCCTAGTTTATTAATAACAAAACGGATTCTTCCAATGTATAAACTAAAAACTCCAATGGCTTTTGCTACTATAACCTTCCCGACCACGATTTTTTCTTTTTTTCTGGGCATTTCACTGCGAAATAAGAAATTGTATTGATAGTGATACTAGATATTAAAACTAGATATTAAAAAAAGCATATTAAATAAAAAAAGAAAAACAAAAAGTAGTAAATCTAAATGGATAAAAAAAATCGTGGGTTCCATCGTTTCTATGGTTACTTTTTTAAACGGCGAGGTCCCTCTATACACCGGAGCCCCTTCTTTCATTTAATCAATGCTATTGTTAACTTGTACAGTTCACACTTTTTGGCTCTACCCATGAATTATCCAGTAATCAGTCTTTCACAATGAGATCTACCTATACAGTAACGATATTTAATTATGAAGATTAGCTGTGTAGCTGACCCTGTTAGTCCGTTGTTGCAAGAGTAAGGGCATAATCTTTCTGCCTTTTCATTTTAATAGTCTTTCCCCTGCTTAGTGGATAACCATTTGCTACCAATGGGAAATTCTTTTTCATCTTAAATTGAAAATTGAGACGGTTGGATTTATACCAATAGAAACCATAAAATTTGATACACAATAGAAGGATATCATAGATCCTTTTTAGATAGTGAATGGAGTTCTTCCATTTTATCCTATTTATTGGTACTGACCACTGATACTGGAAAAATTGGTTCTTTTCTTTTGTCCCAGTCCATGCTCTGAACGAGTCACACATACACCCTAGTACATGTTCCTCGTCGCTGAGGACATCCCCCAAGGGCGGGGGATTTCGTGACATTTCTGATTGGCTGTCTTGTCTTTCTAATAAGTTGTTTAATAGTTGGCATGTTGACTCGTATACATAATGAGTTGGTTTAGATCGATCCTAACCGGATGATTAGGCATTACTTCTATATTAATAGATATATTAAATATAAGAAGAGAAAATTGAAAATGGCATATTTGCGCGAAATCCCTGCTATTTTTTATTCTACCGCTATAACATCAACAATTCCATGAGCTTGGGCTTCTGTTGCTGACATAAAAACATCTCTTTCCATGTCTTCGGATACAACCCATAAGGGTTTGCCCGTTCTTTGTACATAAACCCTTGTGATGGTTTCGCGTAACTTCAACAGTTCTTCCGCTTCCAGGATAAATTCTCCCGTTTGTGCCTCATAAAAAGAACTAGCAGGCTGATGGATCATTACCCTGATTATATAACATAATAAATGGTTCTTCTATCTCGAAGATAAATCAAAGAGAAGAAATAAAATAAAGAATAATAATACGAAAAACAAGATAGAATTGAACAACCGTACAGGCATCTTTTTCGCATTGCATACGGCTCTACAATGGAATTCGCTTTTACCTCCCATCCAAGAAACAGAAAAAATAGGATCTATCAGACCAGACCCTGATTGGTAAATAATCCAATAACCATCCTTCCTTTTTTGGAGTAGTTAAAAAAATACTATGATGGCTCCGTTGCTTTATATTTATATATTTTATTTATTTAGTCTTTTATTCAGCAATCCCAAAGTTTCTTTTTTTTTGTATTCTTTCATAACATAATTAGCCTTCTGGCGTGAAAACAAAAAAGTTTGTGACGCTGCAAGAGATTTCCGATAGATCAGATAAAATCGGAAATGCCCCTTATCTCATACTACTCTTTCAATATATAATCTAATAGTTTTTGAATTTTGAAAAAAAAAAAGATTTCTCATATCGAATTCAAAATGCCATGCTATTATTACTTAATAGTCATATTTCATATCGCGAAGGCATAGTCTTCTTTTTTCTCTCAAATACAAAACTCATTGGCGCCGAGCATGAGGGAATGCTAGACGTTTGGTAATTTCTCCTCCGACCAGAATAAAAGATCCCATTGAAGCGGCTAATCCCATGCATATTGTCTGTACATCTGGTCGTACAAATTGCATAGTATCATAAATAGCTACTCCGGGTATTACCCACCCTCCGGGAGAGTTCATAAACAAATACAGATCTTTGATATCATCCTCTATACTAAGATATACCATAAGACCAATAAGTTGATTCGAGATCTCGCTATCAACCTCTTGGCCTAAAAAAAGTAATCTTTCTCGATAAAGTCGGTTGATTAGGATAAAATTGTATCCTTAGGAACCGTACGCGCACCTTTTGATGCATACGGTTTACCAAAAATCGCGAAAAAAAAGAATCAATGTGTAGATTACAGCCCTCATCTTTTTTCATAGTGGGCTCCTTCTAACAAAGGGCTTTTTTCTTCTATTTTTCAAGAAAGATTAGTTTTGGTCTGTTTACTTTACCTATAAATAAAAAGAAATAGATAAAAGTAATCTACTAAACTTATCGAACGAACTTCTCATTGATTTATTGTTTCATCGAGATCGAATCCAAATCACGATGTCATTTTCTTGTTCCGGAATGGGCTTCTTCAATTTTTTTAGGTTTATGCTCTACTCCGAGTAAAGATCGGCCCGATTTTGATTTGCACATATAGGGCAAATGCCCCAATACCACGTGTTTTTGCTATGGCTTTTTTTTTTATTTATTTCATGTCTTCTGCCAAATATTCAATGTATTCGTTATATTACTCGATTGCTTAAACAGTTTGAGATCGCTCCTGTTTATAATATGATAAAAATAGATATATTACCAATTGGGTTTTTTCTAAACGGAGCCTGGATACTTCATTTTATTGGTCCAATTGAGCCAACTATAAATTATTCTAAACCATAAATTATTCTAATTGATAATATTAATCTGGATACCCCCTCCAAAAAACAAAATAAATATAATTGCACTTCACGCTCCAAATTTTTGATGATTCAATCAATCTTTCTTGGGCGAAAGAGAGGATATCTCGATCGGGGGAGAGAATGGGGAAATCCCATGTGACCCAATATATCTGACAAGTCGCACTATACGTCAACCCAAGATGCATCTTCCTCCCCGGGACTTCGAAAAGGTACTTTTGGAACACCAATAGGCATTAAATGAAAGAAAAAAAGAATTAAGTACTATATCTTACTTTGATGTGGAAGCGTAAAAATGGGTTTATTGTCTTAATAAGATTAGCCTTTATCATAGTTTATCCAAAAATTGAATAAGTTCATAAAATAAAAAAAAAAAGAAGACAGAATGACTATGACTAAAGAAGAAAATTTTTAAGAATGGGTCTTTTGAATGATATGAACAAATATGTATGCTTTCACTCATAGAAAATGAAAGCGGGATCCCGCCCCCCTACCATTGCGTATTGGTACTTATCGGGTATAGAATAGATCTGCTTCTGTTTGTTCCTACAAACAGAACTCTTCCATTATTACTAATATAATAGAACAAATCTTAATCCTTTCCTCGAGATAATCTACTGAAAAGGGGAGGTCCATAGCATAGTTTTTTCCAATGCAATAAAGTTACATAGTGTCTATTTTTCGTTGATAAAGGGGTATTTCCATGGGTTTGCCTTGGTATCGTGTTCATACCGTCGTATTGAATGATCCGGGTCGTTTGCTTTCTGTCCATATAATGCATACAGCTCTAGTTGCTGGTTGGGCCGGTTCGATGGCTCTATATGAATTAGCGGTTTTTGATCCCTCTGACCCTGTTCTTGATCCAATGTGGAGACAGGGTATGTTTGTTATACCTTTCATGACTCGTTTAGGAATAACCAATTCATGGGGCGGTTGGAGTATCACAGGAGGGACTATAACGAATCCGGGTATTTGGAGTTACGAAGGTGTGGCCGGTGCACATATTGTGTTTTCTGGCTTGTGCTTTTTGGCAGCTATTTGGCATTGGGTGTATTGGGATCTAGAAATATTTTGTGATGAACGCACGGGAAAACCTTCTTTGGATTTACCTAAGATTTTTGGAATTCATTTATTTCTTTCAGGACTGGCTTGTTTTGGGTTTGGCGCATTTCATGTAACGGGGTTGTATGGTCCTGGAATATGGGTGTCCGATCCTTATGGACTAACCGGAAGGGTACAATCTGTAAATCCAGCGTGGGGTGTGGAAGGTTTTGATCCTTTTGTTCCGGGAGGAATAGCCTCTCATCATATTGCAGCAGGGACATTGGGCATATTAGCAGGTCTATTCCATCTTAGTGTCCGCCCGCCCCAACGTCTATACAAAGGATTACGTATGGGAAATATTGAAACCGTCCTTTCCAGTAGTATCGCTGCTGTTTTTTTTGCCGCTTTTGTTGTTGCTGGAACTATGTGGTATGGTTCAGCAACTACCCCGATTGAATTATTTGGTCCCACCCGGTATCAATGGGATCAGGGATACTTCCAGCAAGAAATATATCGAAGAGTTGGTGCTGGGCTAGCCGAAAATCAAAGTTTATCAGAAGCTTGGTCTAAAATTCCTGAAAAATTAGCTTTTTATGATTACATCGGCAATAATCCGGCAAAGGGGGGATTATTCAGAGCGGGCTCAATGGACAACGGGGATGGAATAGCTGGTTGGTTGGTTAGGACACCCTATCTTTAGAGATAAAGAAGGGCGTGAACTTTTTGTACGTCGTATGCCTACTTTTTTTGAAACATTTCCGGTTGTTTTGGTAGACGGAGATGGAATTGTTAGAGCCGATGTTCCTTTTAGAAGGGCAGAATCGAAGTATAGTGTCGAACAAGTAGGTGTAACTGTGGAGTTCTATGGCGGCGAACTGAATGGAGTCAGTTATAGTGATCCTGCTACTGTGAAAAAATATGCTAGACGTGCTCAATTGGGAGAAATTTTTGAATTAGATCGCGCTACTTTGAAATCCGATGGTGTTTTTCGTAGCAGTCCAAGGGGTTGGTTTACTTTTGGACATGCTTCGTTTGCTCTGCTCTTCTTCTTCGGACACATTTGGCATGGTGCTAGAACCTTGTTCAGAGATGTTTTTGCCGGTATTGACCCGGATTTGGATGCTCAAGTAGAATTTGGAGCATTCCAAAAACTTGGGGATCCGACTACAAAAAGACAAGCAGTCTGATACAAGATTGATTTCTTACTTCTCACCTTTATCTTTGTGATTTAACATAATTTAACATAAATAGGGTATCGGATAAATCTTGATTTGAATTGCTGCCTTTTCTTTGACTATTTCTCTTTAGTTATCCGGGAGACGATCCAAAATAAACAGGTATGGAAGCTATAATTGTAAACCGCAATCGAATCTATGGAAGCATTGGTTTATACATTCCTCTTAGTCTCGACTTTAGGAATAATCTTTTTCGCTATCTTTTTTCGGGAACCGCCTAAAGTTCCAACTAAAAAGATGAAATGATTTTTTATTATCTCATTTATTATCTCAATTGAAGTAATGAGCCTCCCAATATTGGGAGGCTCATTACTTCAACTAGTCTCCGTGTTCCTCGAATGGATCTCGTAGTTGTTGAGAGGGTTGCCCAAAAGCAGTATATAAGGCGTACCCAGTAAAACTTACAAGTAAACCAGATATAGAGATGGCAACTAAGGTTGCTGTTTCCATTATTATATAGTTTTAATATAATTTTAAGACCACAACGGATCTATGATAAGATCATTTATTTACAATATAATGGTATACAAAGTCAACGGCTCTCAATGAATACAAAATAGGATTTATGGCTACACAAACCGTTGAGGATAGTTCGAGATCTGGTCCAAGACGAACTATTATAGGGGATTTATTGAAACCATTGAATTCGGAATATGGTAAAGTAGCTCCCGGTTGGGGAACTACTCCTTTGATGGGTATCGCAATGGCTCTATTTGCGATATTCCTATCTATTATTTTGGAGATTTATAATTCTTCCATTTTACTGGACGGAATTTCAATGAATTAGATTCACAAGAACTACTAAATAGCTTTTCAATACAAAACAAAGTGAAGCATTTAGATCGTTTTTAGTCCATTCTATTTTTTGGTAGTTCGACCGTGGAATTTCTTTGTTTCTGTATTTCCGGAATATGAGTGTGTGACTTGTTATAATTGATCCTATGGATACTACAGAAATCGGCTCTGTCATCTTGATACAGATGGTTTTACCTCGTCGGATATTCATTCTAGTATCCGGAACGCGCGGAATATATGAAATAGATTACAAACTATTATAACTATGATTCATATTTAATATTCAGACCTCGTGTGCCGGACTCCAAAAAAAGAATTAACCAAAAAGAGTTAAAAAAGGAGGGTTAGAAGTTAAAAATCGAAAGGTTTTTATTCTTTTTCCCGTTTATGCTTTTCTTTTTTTAATTAAAGGACAAACCTTTCTTTGGATTTTTATTCATTATATCTATTCATTGAATAAGTGATGATCCACCGATTCTTACTCAGGGAATTTTTGGACTTAGTTTGAGGGTTTTATTGAATCATCGTGGTTGTAGTATGAATCTGAGGTTTTAATCGATTCATAGGGTCTTAACAAGAGAATTCCTATCAATAATAAAGAAAACAGAAGTAAAGCCGCATTACACACAAATAAAAATAGGTAAATAGAAGATTCAAGAGGCCTGTAACGATCAACATAAAGACGAATGAGCCAACTTGATATTTTGGCATTATAACCACAAAGAAGAGCTTTCAGATTTTTATTCTTTCGTATCTTCAGAGAAAGATTGAATCATAGGATTAAAGAAGTTTCAAACTTTCTATTACACATATCCGTTATAGCCAGTATTTGGGTGTTTCTGTTTGAGCCGTACGAGATGAAATTCTCATATACGGTTCTCGGAGGGGGAATTCCTTGAGTTTACCTATCTCAATAAAGTCTATGATTGGTTTGAAGAACGTCTTGAGATTCAGGCGATTGCAGATGATATAACTAGTAAATACGTTCCTCCGCATGTCAATATTTTTTATTGTTTAGGCGGAATTACGCTTACTTGTTTTTTAGTACAAG
>NW_028290575.1:12500-15000 GCF_965113065.1 Corylus avellana
CTAAAGGTGTATTTGGTATTGCTTCCTTGATTACAGCAACAATAACGTCACCAATATGAGCATATCGTCGATTACTAGCTCCTATAATTCGAATACACATCAATTCTCGGGCCCCGCTGTTATCCGCTACATTTAAATGGGTTTGAGGTTGAATCATATCATTTTTTTTAATTTGCTCTTTTGATGCAAAGGGGCGAAGTAAAAAAAAAAGAAATATTGTTTGTCCAAAATAAATAAAAAAAAAGAAATCTACAATTGTTTTTTTTATTCCAAAGACCTCTTTCCTTTGGTTTTACATTCCTATCCTGAAATAATGAATTGAGTTCGTATAGGCATTTTGGATGCCGCTATTGAAATAGCCTTTCTGGCTATATTTTCTGCTACTCCGCCCATTTCATAAAGTATTCTACCCGGTTTAACGATAGCCACCCAATATTCGGGAGATCCTTTCCCTGAACCCATACGCGTTTCCGCGGGTCTTACTGTAACTGGTTTGTCTGGAAATATACGTACCCATATTTTTCCACCTCGGGGCGCACATTTCGTGTCATTGCTCGCCGCCCTGCTTCTATTTGTTTAGATGTGATCCACGCGGGTTCAAGTGCCTGAAGAGCATATCTACCGAAGCAAATACAATTACCTCTATAAGATATTCCTTTCATTCTTCCTCTATGTTGTTTACGGAATCTGGTTCTTTTGGGGTTATAGTTGATGGTTGTTTATCAATTCATTCCATCTCTACTACAGAACCGGACATGAGAGTTTCTTCTCATCCAGCTCCTCACGAATGAAACAATTATAAAATAATATACATGTATTTAATGAATAATATACTGAATCGTGGGATTCATTGAGATTTTATCTAATCTATTATAAATTTGTATATCTTGTTTTGATAGTTTATATAATTAATTAAACTTAAATATATATTCTATTTTTCTATTTATAGTTATAGATAATTATTTTATAGATTATTTAGAGATAATGTTATAGATAATATAATGTCATTTTGTTATAACGAATCTTTATTTTATTTTGTCTTTTTTATTATCATATCGGATTGACCGAAATTTATAAATCTAATAAAATAAAAACTTTCGCGGGCGAATGTTTACTCTTTCAATATCTATTTCAGTTGTAGGGCTATCCCATGACATGACCTTTCAGAATAAAAGTGGATTGGTCCCGGGTTTGTTCCGCCATCCTACCCAGTGAATCATTAGGATTCGTTTTCAATAGAATCTTATGCATCCACAGGTTTCGTCGTTCCCATCGCTTCTCAATTAATGGTTAGGCCTGAATTCTACAATGGAGCTCCTAATGAAAATGAAATATGTTCTTGAGTCAATTTTCTCAGTCTTTATTGACTCGGGGCTCTTGATTTTTTGTTCTATGAACAAACTCATCTAATTATAGATCAATCAAATAGTATTGATGCTTTATTACACTATCCTTTATAAGATCACTCATAGACCTTACATATTGGAATCATATAGCATTGATATTCTTTTTCTCTCTTTCTCTCACCCTTCCATTTATCCGCATTTTATTGTTATTGCTTCACAACTTATAATCAAATTTGTTTTTCTTTTTTTTATTATGCAAAAAAACTTTCCGTTGCTACAATGATATAACCAATATATCATATCGTGACCGGTTCTTTCTATCTAGATAATATGAAGCGATGAGTTGGTTATTAGTTCTATAGTTATTAGTTCATACTATGTATGGGCCGGTCCGTGTTTTTGAACCCTAACCCTAAAAAACCAACGAGTCCACACACTAAGCATAGCAATTATCTCAATATCAAAAATTAATTGAATTTTTATTCAACCTTATAGAATTGCCCATTTTTGTTTTTATTTAACATAAAAAGAATGAAAGAGTTTGTCATTTTTTTCTTTTTTTTGTATTGCCGATAGAACGTAAAGACAAGTCAAATAAAGGTTTATTCTTCCTCGTCTACAAATATCCAAATTTTGATGCCTAATACCCCATAGATAGTTCCAACTGTATAGGAACAATAATCAATTTTAGCTCGAATGGTTTGTAGAGGAACCCTACCCTCTCTGATCCATTCGACACGCGCAATTTTCTTTTCCGTCGATACGCCCTGCAATTTGTACTTGAATTCCTTTTGTACCTGCCTGTTCAGTTAATTCAATAGCCTTTTTCATTGCTTTTCGAAATGAAACTCTATTCTTTAATTGTCCGGCTATAAATTCTGCGAGAATATTAGGGTGTCCATAAGGGTTTGTAATTCTTGTAACAGCAATGTTGAGTTTTCGGTTTACACAATTAAGTTCTTTTTGTACATCCATCTGTAATTCTTCAATTCTTCGAGGCCGACCTTCTATTAGTAATTTTGGAAATCCCATATAGATTATGACCTGAATCAGATCGATTCTTTTTTGAATCTCTATACATGCAATTCCCTCAATACCAGAGGATATTCTAATATTTTTTTGTACATAATTCTTAATATAATCTCGTATTTTTT
>NW_028290575.1:22500-25000 GCF_965113065.1 Corylus avellana
AAGAAGAAATATTTGAATATCAATCTCATCGATCTCATAAGTATCATACCAAATCCCATCAATCCAATCGCTTTTTCGAGAAATACGAG
The DNA here is from genome assembly GCF_965113065.1 of Corylus avellana. Classification (NCBI taxonomy): domain Eukaryota; kingdom Viridiplantae; phylum Streptophyta; class Magnoliopsida; order Fagales; family Betulaceae; genus Corylus; species Corylus avellana. The sequence continues at coordinate 22,590 of NW_028290575.1, forward strand.
ACATCTAAGTCATACAAGTAAAGAGATCTATTCATTGATAAGAAAAAGAAAAAACGTGAACGGTGATTGGATTGATGATAAAATAGAATCCTGGGTCTCGAACAGTGATTCGATTGATGATAAAGAAAGAGAATTCTTGGTTCAGTTCTCCACCTTAACGACAGAAAAAAGGATTGATCAAATTCTATTGAGTCTGACTCATAGTGATCATTTATCAAAGAATGACTCTGGTTATCAAATGATTGAACAACCGGGAGCAATTTACTTACGATACTTAGTTTACATTCATAAAAAGTATCTAATGAATTATGAGTTCAATACATCCTGTTTAGCAGAAAGACGGATATTCCTTGCTCATTATCAGACAATCACTTATTCACAAACCTCGTGTGGGGCTAATAGTTTTAATTTCCCATCTCATGGAAAACCCTTTTCGCTCCGCTTAGCCCTATCCCCCTCTAGGGGTATTTTAGTGATAGGTTCTATAGGAACTGGACGATCCTATTTGGTCAAATACCTAGCGGAAAACTCCTATGTTCCTTTCATTACAGTATTTCTGAACAAGTTCCTGGATAACAAGCCTGAGGGTTTTCTTATTGAGGATAGTGACGATATTGATGATAGTGACGATATTGACCGTGACCTTGATACGGAGCTGGAGCTCCTAACTATGACGAATGCGCTAACTATGGATATGATGCCGGAAATAGACCGATTTTATATCACCCTTCAATTCGAATTAGCAAAAGCAATGTCTCCTTGCATAATATGGATTCCAAACATTCATGATCTAGATGTGAATGAGTCGAATTACTTATCCCTCGGTCTATTAGTGAACTATCTCTCCAGGGATTGTGAAAGACGTTCCACTAGAAATATTCTTGTTATTGCTTCGACTCATCTTCCCCAAAAAGTAGATCCCGCTCTAATAGCTCCGAATAAATTAAATACATGCATTAAGATACGAAGGCTTCTTATTCCACAACAACGAAAGCACTTTTTCACTCTTTCATATACTAGGGGATTTCACTTGGAAAAGAAAATGTTCCATACTAATGGATTCGGGTCCATAACCATGGGTTCCAATGTACGAGATCTTGTAGCACTTACCAATGAGGCCCTATCGATTAGTATTACACAGAATAAATTAATTATAGACACTGATATAATTAGATCTGCTCTTCATAGACAAACTTGGGATTTGCGATCCCAGGTAAGATCGGTTCATGATCATGGGATCCTTTTCTATCAGATAGGAAGGGCTGTTGCACAAAATGTACTTCTAAGTAATTGCTCCATAGATCCTATATCTATCTATATGAAGAAGAAATCATGTAACGAAGGGGATTCTTATTTGTACAAATGGTACTTCGAACTTGGAACGAGCATGAAGAAATTAACGATACTTCTTTATCTTTTGAGTTGTTCTGCCGGATCGGTCGCTCAAGACCTTTGGTCTCTACCCGGACCCGATGAAAAAAATGGGATCACTTCTTATGGACTCGTTGAGAATGATTCTGATCTAGTTCATGGCCTATTAGAAGTAGAAGGCACCCTGGTGGGATCCTCACGGACAGAAAAAGATTGCAGTCAGTTTGATAATGATCGAGTGACATTGCTTCTTCGGCCCGAACCAAGGAATCCCTTAGATATGATGCAAAATGGATCTTGTTCTATCGTTGATCAGAGATTTCTCTATGAACAATACGAATCGGAGTTTGAAGAAGGGGAACGAGAAGGAGTCCTCGACCCGCAACAGATAGAGGAGGATTTATTCAATCACATAGTTTGGGCTCCTAGAATATGGCGCCCTTGGGGCTTTCTATTTGATTGTATCGAAAGGCCCAATGAATTGGGATTTCCCTATTGGGCTAGGTCATTTCGGGGCAAGCGGATCATTTATGATGAAGAGGATGAGCTTCAAGAGAATGATTCGGAGTTCTTGCAGAGTAGAACCGTGCAGTACCAGACAAAAGACAGATCTTCCAAAGAACAAGGCTTTTTTCTAATAAGCCAATTCATTTGGGACCCTGCAGATCCACTTTTTTTCCTATTCAAAGATCAGCCCTTTGTCTCTGTGTTTTCACATCGAGAATTCTTTGCAGATGAAGAGATGCCAAAGGGGCTTCTTACTTCCCAAACAGATCTTCCTACATCTATATATAAACGCTGGTTTATCAAGAATACGCAAGAAAAGCACTTCGAATTGTTGATTTATCGCCAGAGATGGCTTAGAACCAATAGTTCATTATCTAATGGATTTTTCCGTTTTAATACTCCATCCGAGAGTTATCAGTATTTATCAAATCTGTTCCTATCTAACGGAACGCTATTGGATCAAATGACAAAGACATTGTTGAAAAAAAGATGGCTTTTCCCGGATGAAACAAAAATTGGATTCATGTAACAAG
>NW_028290576.1:10000-12500 GCF_965113065.1 Corylus avellana
CCCGGGACCAATCCACTTTTATTCTGAAAGGTCATGTCATGGGATAGCCTACAACTGAAATAGATATTGAAAGAGTAAACATTCGCCCGCGAAAGTTTTTATTTTATTAGATTTATAAATTTCGGTCAATCCGATATGATAATAAAAAAGACAAAATAAAATAAAGATTCGTTATAACAAAATGACATTATATTATCTATAACATTATCTCTAAATAATCTATAAAATAATTATCTATAACTATAAATAGAAAAATAGAATATATATTTAAGTTTAATTAATTATATAAACTATCAAAACAAGATATACAAATTTATAATAGATTAGATAAAATCTCAATGAATCCCACGATTCAGTATATTATTCATTAAATACATGTATATTATTTTATAATTGTTTCATTCGTGAGGAGCTGGATGAGAAGAAACTCTCATGTCCGGTTCTGTAGTAGAGATGGAATGAATTGATAAACAACCATCAACTATAACCCCAAAAGAACCAGATTCCGTAAACAACATAGAGGAAGAATGAAAGGAATATCTTATAGAGGTAATTGTATTTGCTTCGGTAGATATGCTCTTCAGGCACTTGAACCCGCGTGGATCACATCTAAACAAATAGAAGCAGGGCGGCGAGCAATGACACGAAATGTGCGCCGAGGTGGAAAAATATGGGTACGTATATTTCCAGACAAACCAGTTACAGTAAGACCCGCGGAAACGCGTATGGGTTCAGGGAAAGGATCTCCCGAATATTGGGTGGCTATCGTTAAACCGGGTAGAATACTTTATGAAATGGGCGGAGTAGCAGAAAATATAGCCAGAAAGGCTATTTCAATAGCGGCATCCAAAATGCCTATACGAACTCAATTCATTATTTCAGGATAGGAATGTAAAACCAAAGGAAAGAGGTCTTTGGAATAAAAAAAACAATTGTAGATTTCTTTTTTTTTATTTATTTTGGACAAACAATATTTCTTTTTTTTTACTTCGCCCCTTTGCATCAAAAGAGCAAATTAAAAAAAATGATATGATTCAACCTCAAACCCATTTAAATGTAGCGGATAACAGCGGGGCCCGAGAATTGATGTGTATTCGAATTATAGGAGCTAGTAATCGACGATATGCTCATATTGGTGACGTTATTGTTGCTGTAATCAAGGAAGCAATACCAAATACACCTTTAGAAAAATCTGAAGTGATCAGAGCTGTAATTGTACGTACTTGTAAAGAACTCAAACGTGACAACGGTATGATACTACGATATGATGACAATGCTGCGGTTGTTATTGATCAAGAGGGAAATCCAAAAGGAACTAGAATTTTTGGTGCGATCGCACGGGAATTGAGACAGTTAAATTTCACTAAAATAGTTTCATTAGCGCCCGAAGTACTATAAGTATAATAAAGACGAGACTATAATATAGTTATAACATTTGAATAAAATAGATAAAATTAATCAGTAGATTTGTCTCACGCATATATCTTTAACAATTCATAAAAATATATATATAAAGAAAAAAAGCATGTTGATTATATCAAAATTCGGGGGCAACAATATTTTAGTTTATCATGGGTAAAGACACTATTGCTGATATAATAACTTCTATACGCAATGCTGACATGAATAGAAAGGGAACGGTTCGAATACCATCTACTAACATCACCGAAAACCTTGTTAAAATACTGTTAAGAGAAGGTTTTGTTGAAAACGTGAGGAAACATCAAGAAAGCAACAAATATTTGTTGGTTTTAACCCTACGACATAGAAGGAATAGGAAAGGGCCCTATAAAACTGTTTTAAATTTAAAACGGATCAGTCGACCCGGTCTACGAATCTATTCGAACTATCAACGAATTCCTAGAATTTTAGGCGGGATGGGGATTGTAATTCTTTCTACTTCTCGGGGTATAATAACGGACCGAGAGGCCCGACTAGAAAGAATTGGCGGAGAAATCTTGTGTTATATATGGTAAGCTTTCTTATATCCAACTTAGATATGGAACTTTACTATTTATTTGTGAAAAAAAAAAGATAAAGAGCGGGTTTCTAATCTCACTCTACTCCTACATTAGTTAATACTTCAAAGAGGTTTTACCTGGAATAAAAGAATAAAAATGGATTCATGGAAGTTTAATTACTGAATCACTTCCGAATGGTATATTTAAGATTCGGTTAGATAATGAAGATCGGATTCTAGGTTATGGTTCAGGAAGGATTCGGCGTAATTTTATACGTATACTACTGGAAGATAGAGTAAAAATTTTAATAAGTCGTTATGATTCAACCAAAGGGCATATAATTTATAGACTCTGAAACAAGGATTCAAACGATTAGTTGATTTTTTTTTCAACTTCAATATTTCTTTCGAAGGGATACAATTCGAAAATTAAAAATTTCAAGAAACTTATTTTCTTCCAATAAATAAATTCAAAATTAAGTTAAGGAATGACAAATATGAAAATAAGGGCCTCTGTTCGTAAAATTTGTGAAAAATGTC
>NW_028290576.1:17500-25000 GCF_965113065.1 Corylus avellana
TACCATTATATTGTAAATAAATGATCTTATCATAGATCCGTTGTGGTCTTAAAATTATATTAAAACTATATAATAATGGAAACAGCAACCTTAGTTGCCATCTCTATATCTGGTTTACTTGTAAGTTTTACTGGGTACGCCTTATATACTGCTTTTGGGCAACCCTCTCAACAACTACGAGATCCATTCGAGGAACACGGAGACTAGTTGAAGTAATGAGCCTCCCAATATTGGGAGGCTCATTACTTCAATTGAGATAATAAATGAGATAATAAAAAATCATTTCATCTTTTTAGTTGGAACTTTAGGCGGTTCCCGAAAAAAGATAGCGAAAAAGATTATTCCTAAAGTCGAGACTAAGAGGAATGTATAAACCAATGCTTCCATAGATTCGATTGCGGTTTACAATTATAGCTTCCATACCTGTTTATTTTGGATCGTCTCCCGGATAACTAAAGAGAAATAGTCAAAGAAAAGGCAGCAATTCAAATCAAGATTTATCCGATACCCTATTTATGTTAAATTATGTTAAATCACAAAGATAAAGGTGAGAAGTAAGAAATCAATCTTGTATCAGACTGCTTGTCTTTTTGTAGTCGGATCCCCAAGTTTTTGGAATGCTCCAAATTCTACTTGAGCATCCAAATCCGGGTCAATACCGGCAAAAACATCTCTGAACAAGGTTCTAGCACCATGCCAAATGTGTCCGAAGAAGAAGAGCAGAGCAAACGAAGCATGTCCAAAAGTAAACCAACCCCTTGGACTGCTACGAAAAACACCATCGGATTTCAAAGTAGCGCGATCTAATTCAAAAATTTCTCCCAATTGAGCACGTCTAGCATATTTTTTCACAGTAGCAGGATCACTATAACTGACTCCATTCAGTTCGCCGCCATAGAACTCCACAGTTACACCTACTTGTTCGACACTATACTTCGATTCTGCCCTTCTAAAAGGAACATCGGCTCTAACAATTCCATCTCCGTCTACCAAAACAACCGGAAATGTTTCAAAAAAAGTAGGCATACGACGTACAAAAAGTTCACGCCCTTCTTTATCTCTAAAGATAGGGTGTCCTAACCAACCAACAGCTATTCCATCCCCGTTGTCCATTGAGCCCGCTCTGAATAATCCCCCCTTTGCCGGATTATTGCCGATGTAATCATAAAAAGCTAATTTTTCAGGAATTTTAGACCAAGCTTCTGATAAACTTTGATTTTCGGCTAGCCCAGCACCAACTCTTCGATATATTTCTTGCTGGAAGTATCCCTGATCCCATTGATACCGGGTGGGACCAAATAATTCAATCGGGGTAGTTGCTGAACCATACCACATAGTTCCAGCAACAACAAAAGCGGCAAAAAAAACAGCAGCGATACTACTGGAAAGGACGGTTTCAATATTTCCCATACGTAATCCTTTGTATAGACGTTGGGGCGGGCGGACACTAAGATGGAATAGACCTGCTAATATGCCCAATGTCCCTGCTGCAATATGATGAGAGGCTATTCCTCCCGGAACAAAAGGATCAAAACCTTCCACACCCCACGCTGGATTTACAGATTGTACCCTTCCGGTTAGTCCATAAGGATCGGACACCCATATTCCAGGACCATACAACCCCGTTACATGAAATGCGCCAAACCCAAAACAAGCCAGTCCTGAAAGAAATAAATGAATTCCAAAAATCTTAGGTAAATCCAAAGAAGGTTTTCCCGTGCGTTCATCACAAAATATTTCTAGATCCCAATACACCCAATGCCAAATAGCTGCCAAAAAGCACAAGCCAGAAAACACAATATGTGCACCGGCCACACCTTCGTAACTCCAAATACCCGGATTCGTTATAGTCCCTCCTGTGATACTCCAACCGCCCCATGAATTGGTTATTCCTAAACGAGTCATGAAAGGTATAACAAACATACCCTGTCTCCACATTGGATCAAGAACAGGGTCAGAGGGATCAAAAACCGCTAATTCATATAGAGCCATCGAACCGGCCCAACCAGCAACTAGAGCTGTATGCATTATATGGACAGAAAGCAAACGACCCGGATCATTCAATACGACGGTATGAACACGATACCAAGGCAAACCCATGGAAATACCCCTTTATCAACGAAAAATAGACACTATGTAACTTTATTGCATTGGAAAAAACTATGCTATGGACCTCCCCTTTTCAGTAGATTATCTCGAGGAAAGGATTAAGATTTGTTCTATTATATTAGTAATAATGGAAGAGTTCTGTTTGTAGGAACAAACAGAAGCAGATCTATTCTATACCCGATAAGTACCAATACGCAATGGTAGGGGGGCGGGATCCCGCTTTCATTTTCTATGAGTGAAAGCATACATATTTGTTCATATCATTCAAAAGACCCATTCTTAAAAATTTTCTTCTTTAGTCATAGTCATTCTGTCTTCTTTTTTTTTTTATTTTATGAACTTATTCAATTTTTGGATAAACTATGATAAAGGCTAATCTTATTAAGACAATAAACCCATTTTTACGCTTCCACATCAAAGTAAGATATAGTACTTAATTCTTTTTTTCTTTCATTTAATGCCTATTGGTGTTCCAAAAGTACCTTTTCGAAGTCCCGGGGAGGAAGATGCATCTTGGGTTGACGTATAGTGCGACTTGTCAGATATATTGGGTCACATGGGATTTCCCCATTCTCTCCCCCGATCGAGATATCCTCTCTTTCGCCCAAGAAAGATTGATTGAATCATCAAAAATTTGGAGCGTGAAGTGCAATTATATTTATTTTGTTTTTTGGAGGGGGTATCCAGATTAATATTATCAATTAGAATAATTTATGGTTTAGAATAATTTATAGTTGGCTCAATTGGACCAATAAAATGAAGTATCCAGGCTCCGTTTAGAAAAAACCCAATTGGTAATATATCTATTTTTATCATATTATAAACAGGAGCGATCTCAAACTGTTTAAGCAATCGAGTAATATAACGAATACATTGAATATTTGGCAGAAGACATGAAATAAATAAAAAAAAAAGCCATAGCAAAAACACGTGGTATTGGGGCATTTGCCCTATATGTGCAAATCAAAATCGGGCCGATCTTTACTCGGAGTAGAGCATAAACCTAAAAAAATTGAAGAAGCCCATTCCGGAACAAGAAAATGACATCGTGATTTGGATTCGATCTCGATGAAACAATAAATCAATGAGAAGTTCGTTCGATAAGTTTAGTAGATTACTTTTATCTATTTCTTTTTATTTATAGGTAAAGTAAACAGACCAAAACTAATCTTTCTTGAAAAATAGAAGAAAAAAGCCCTTTGTTAGAAGGAGCCCACTATGAAAAAAGATGAGGGCTGTAATCTACACATTGATTCTTTTTTTTCGCGATTTTTGGTAAACCGTATGCATCAAAAGGTGCGCGTACGGTTCCTAAGGATACAATTTTATCCTAATCAACCGACTTTATCGAGAAAGATTACTTTTTTTAGGCCAAGAGGTTGATAGCGAGATCTCGAATCAACTTATTGGTCTTATGGTATATCTTAGTATAGAGGATGATATCAAAGATCTGTATTTGTTTATGAACTCTCCCGGAGGGTGGGTAATACCCGGAGTAGCTATTTATGATACTATGCAATTTGTACGACCAGATGTACAGACAATATGCATGGGATTAGCCGCTTCAATGGGATCTTTTATTCTGGTCGGAGGAGAAATTACCAAACGTCTAGCATTCCCTCATGCTCGGCGCCAATGAGTTTTGTATTTGAGAGAAAAAAGAAGACTATGCCTTCGCGATATGAAATATGACTATTAAGTAATAATAGCATGGCATTTTGAATTCGATATGAGAAATCTTTTTTTTTTTCAAAATTCAAAAACTATTAGATTATATATTGAAAGAGTAGTATGAGATAAGGGGCATTTCCGATTTTATCTGATCTATCGGAAATCTCTTGCAGCGTCACAAACTTTTTTGTTTTCACGCCAGAAGGCTAATTATGTTATGAAAGAATACAAAAAAAAAGAAACTTTGGGATTGCTGAATAAAAGACTAAATAAATAAAATATATAAATATAAAGCAACGGAGCCATCATAGTATTTTTTAACTACTCCAAAAAAGGAAGGATGGTTATTGGATTATTTACCAATCAGGGTCTGGTCTGATAGATCCTATTTTTTCTGTTTCTTGGATGGGAGGTAAAAGCGAATTCCATTGTAGAGCCGTATGCAATGCGAAAAAGATGCCTGTACGGTTGTTCAATTCTATCTTGTTTTTCGTATTATTATTCTTTATTTTATTTCTTCTCTTTGATTTATCTTCGAGATAGAAGAACCATTTATTATGTTATATAATCAGGGTAATGATCCATCAGCCTGCTAGTTCTTTTTATGAGGCACAAACGGGAGAATTTATCCTGGAAGCGGAAGAACTGTTGAAGTTACGCGAAACCATCACAAGGGTTTATGTACAAAGAACGGGCAAACCCTTATGGGTTGTATCCGAAGACATGGAAAGAGATGTTTTTATGTCAGCAACAGAAGCCCAAGCTCATGGAATTGTTGATGTTATAGCGGTAGAATAAAAAATAGCAGGGATTTCGCGCAAATATGCCATTTTCAATTTTCTCTTCTTATATTTAATATATCTATTAATATAGAAGTAATGCCTAATCATCCGGTTAGGATCGATCTAAACCAACTCATTATGTATACGAGTCAACATGCCAACTATTAAACAACTTATTAGAAAGACAAGACAGCCAATCAGAAATGTCACGAAATCCCCCGCCCTTGGGGGATGTCCTCAGCGACGAGGAACATGTACTAGGGTGTATGTGTGACTCGTTCAGAGCATGGACTGGGACAAAAGAAAAGAACCAATTTTTCCAGTATCAGTGGTCAGTACCAATAAATAGGATAAAATGGAAGAACTCCATTCACTATCTAAAAAGGATCTATGATATCCTTCTATTGTGTATCAAATTTTATGGTTTCTATTGGTATAAATCCAACCGTCTCAATTTTCAATTTAAGATGAAAAAGAATTTCCCATTGGTAGCAAATGGTTATCCACTAAGCAGGGGAAAGACTATTAAAATGAAAAGGCAGAAAGATTATGCCCTTACTCTTGCAACAACGGACTAACAGGGTCAGCTACACAGCTAATCTTCATAATTAAATATCGTTACTGTATAGGTAGATCTCATTGTGAAAGACTGATTACTGGATAATTCATGGGTAGAGCCAAAAAGTGTGAACTGTACAAGTTAACAATAGCATTGATTAAATGAAAGAAGGGGCTCCGGTGTATAGAGGGGACCTCGCCGTTAAAAAAGTAACCATAGAAACGATGGAACCCACGATTTTTTTATCCATTTAGATTTACTACTTTTTGTTTTTCTTTTTTTATTTAATATGCTTTTTTTAATATCTAGTTTTTAATATCTAGTATCACTATCAATACAATTTCTTATTTCGCAGTGAAATGCCCAGAAAAAAAGAAAAAATCGTGGTCGGGAAGGTTATAGTAGCAAAAGCCATTGGAGTTTTTAGTTTATACATTGGAAGAATCCGTTTTGTTATTAATAAACTAGGAAAGGGAAAAGGAATAACTGAAAGAAAGGAAATCAATTAGTTATTCATCGAAGTTTCATTTATTCAATGACCAGAATTAAACGAGGATATATAGCTCGGAGACGTAGAACAAAAATTCGTTTATTTGCATCAAGCTTTCGAGGGGCTCATTCAAGACTTACTAGAACTATTACTCAACAGAAAATAAGAGCTTTGTTTTCGGCTTATCGGGATAGAGGTAGGCAAAAGAGAGATTTTCGTCGTTTGTGGATTACTCGGATAAATGCAGTAATTCGCGGTAAAGGCATATACTATAATTATAATAGATTAATACACAATCTGTACAAGAGGCAGTTGCTTCTTAATCGTAAAATACTTGCGCAAATAGCTATATTAAATAGAAATTGCCTTTATATGATTTCCAATGAGATTCTAAAATAAGTATATTTGGAAGGAATTCATCGGAATGTTTTAAATTTAAAATGGAGTTCACTGGAGAATTAACTCCGGGAAGGTAGAATAGAAATTAGTATGATAAAATATAATAATAAAGTCGTCAAAATGAACAAACAACACGTTTAATAAAAAAAGATTTATTCTTTTTTTCTTATGATAATACGACAATAAAATATGGATTCGCGAATTTTTCGAACAAAATATCAATCCGCCTTTGAATTCGTATTGGAATTTTGATTCAAGTGAAGAGTAAGCCTATTTCTTTTTGATTCTAAGACCAGTAGTTCTGGTGGTCGACTCACCCCTTTCAAATTGTTTCTCATTATTAAGAAAAGGTAACAAAGATAAAATACGAGCTTGCTTTATAGCAATAGTAATTAATCGTTGTTGTTTTAAGTTTAATCTATTCACCCGTCTAGATAATATCTTTCCTTGTTCACTAATAAATCGACTAATTAAACTCATGTTTCTATAATCAATTCGATCCCCCGAGCCAATCGGGGGCAAACGCCTACGAAAAGATCGCTTGGATTTAAAATAGAGTCGCTTGGATTTATCCATGATTTGTTTCTTCCTTATCCCGAAAATCCTATTTCAATGGGGGATTTTGTTTTGTTTATCTTTAAATATATATATATATATATATAATATGTCATTTTTAATCTTCCTTGGAAGGGTGACATACAAGCGATCGGATCGGTTCGATTTATTTCTTTATCTCCCCATGAATTGTATGTTTGTAACAAAAGGGACAGAATTTTAGCAATTCCAATCGACTAGGCGTATTATGTCGATTCTTTTGAGTAATATATCTGGAAATACCAATACTCATTGATTCCTTATTAGCACCATTTCGATTAGCACTATTTCGAGTACAATTGGTACATTCCAAAATAACGGTTACTCGAACATCTTTACCCTTGGCCATGAACCTCCTTTGGATTTTTGATTCACCCAACTATTCTATTTTCCGATCCAAAGAGAAGAAAGGAACGAAAAAAAATAGAAGTTGCTAACTCGAAATCAAATTCTGAAAGATTTCGTTGAAATCAAGATAGTAATAAAAAAGTATTAATAAGTAATACAATGATTTCTAACTAGATTTATAATCCTAGTATAGTATTTCATTTTTCATTTAAGTATTTTGTATGATATTGTTGACCCGGCCATCAATTTCCATTTCCGTTCTCATTCTCTTATCTTATTAATTAAATTTAAATTAGAGTCCCGGCCCGAGTTCCGAGTTTTACTGAAGTTGAATCCACTTTTATTCTTTCTCTTTTCGAACTTATTCTAATTTTAAAAATTAGAAAAGTAAAAGAAGGGAAGGGGAGGGATTAGTCACAGATATTTGATTATATCTCTAATTTTCTTCACCCCTTCCCATATCAATAACTATAACTAGAACTAGAATTAAAAAAGGGAAAATATCAACGCATCCGGGAATAAACGATTGATCTCTATCAATAGACCCG
>NW_028290576.1:30000-31819 GCF_965113065.1 Corylus avellana
CTCGATATCCACGGGTTTATTAGCTAAATGGCAATTGGCACATACAATACGGCCAGTCGCTTCTCGTGGATTTTCATAACCCTGCTGTGCAAAAATGGGATATGCATTAGAAATAGGTGCCCTAGCTATTATATATATTATGAGCGATATGGAAATGTATCGAGTAATCTCTTCCTTTATCCAAGAAAAAAGGGTATTTATAGTTTGCATGGTCCAATCATTGGTATCGAAAATTTATACAATAAAATTAGGTAGGTTCCTAGTCTAGTACAGTTCCCTATCTATGATTCTGCTATTTACTAAAAAAATGTTAATGGAATATAGGAGGAATCCCTTGTATGAGTAGAAAGAATAAGTACAATTTTGAATGTTTTACTTATGTACAAAGTAACAACCATTATAATTTGATCAGTGAATCATTTTTCAGTCATTCATTGAATGAAAAATCACTACAAGTGAGGGAGATACACGATTTAAATAACGGAAGATCCAATATTTTAAAATTGTATCTAGAATGACCGGAAAAGTCGAAACAAGACCGGATATCATTTGATCGTTATGAGCAAATCCAAAATCTTTGTAGATAGAGCCAATCATTAGTTCCCAACCGTGGGGCGAATGGAATCCTATACATAAATCAGTTAATAAAAGAATTGAAAAAGCTTTTATTGTGTCGCTTAAGTTATATAGGAATTCTTGAACCCAAGAGTTAAGAATAACAAGTTCTTCATTACCTAGAATAGAATAACCACTTAGAATAACGAAATAGATTATATTTGTCGAGAAGTTCAAAATCGTATGGATACAATCTGCATTGTGTATCTTGATCAATTGGATCGTTTCTTTGTAGATTCCGATACGAAGCTTTTCTAGATGTGTTTCCGGGTATTCCTTTATGATTTCGTCCAGGAGGAAGAGTTCCTCTAATTCTATGAATTTTTTTATAATACTCTTTTCTTGCATGATATTCAAGAAAATTTCGGATTGCCTAATATCCCACCAATTAGTAACCCAAGATTCCAGACTTTTAGTAAATGAGAGAGAGATATACCAGGGCAAAAATCCTATAGATGCAAGATATAGAAGGGGAATGAATGCTTTCTTTTTTGCCATTTTTTCGTCTTTGAATTTTTAATGAACTCGCCTCATTCTCATTCGTCGACTCCATATGATATTAACTAATATTCATATCAAGGATAGCTTCTATTACAAGTCATCGAGCCCATGAATCTATTCCTTGCTTTTTTTTGTGTGTATGATTCAGTGGTTAGTACTTGAATTTAGAAATAATACAGAATAAGAAAGAGTCCACTTCAAATTCAAATTCGCACTTCCAATTCGAATTAAAGATATTGTTTTCAAATATATCATTTGCTAAAATTCGAAGAAAGTGCCTCCTTCCGATAAATAAATGCACAAAAGCGCCCCTTCAAGTAATGAATATTATTCGGATTTTGAAAGGAAAGAACTCTCTTTCTATCAAAATATCAATTTTTTTGAAAAAAAAAAAAAAGCATTCACGATTTTCAGTTCATTTTTCAAAATACTTCAATTGGTACACGCAAGAAATAAGCCAATTCAGCAGCCTTTTGCTCAATTTCTCGTGGAGTCAAATTCTCATCAGTACGAGTCAAGGGAATAGCCCCACGTCCTCTGATTTCCATATAAAGGACACGACGAGCATAAATACCCTCTTTAACTTCTATTCTGATGGACTGGATGTCTTTCATAAGGAATTGAAGTAAGATGCGACGATTTTTTCCAGGAAATCCCCAACGAAAAATACACACTATTCCCTCCTTTCTATCGAATCGATCAT
>NW_028290577.1:0-7500 GCF_965113065.1 Corylus avellana
GCATCTCCCGGTCAACGTAATTTAAAAAAAAGAATAGCCTATTCCTCCATATCTCATATGGGTTTCATAATTATAGGAATTGGCTCTATAAGTGATATGGGCCTCAATGGAGCCATTTTACAAATAATCTCTCATGGCTTTATTGGCGCTGCACTTTTTTTCTTGGCGGGAACGAGTTTTGATAGAATACGTCTTGTTTATCTCGACGAAATGGGCGGAATGGCGATCCCGGTTCCGAAAATATTCACGACTTTCAGTATCTTATCGATGGCTTCCCTTGCATTACCGGGGATGAGTGGTTTTGTTGCAGAATTAATAGTATTTTTGGGACTAATTACCAGCCAAAAATTTTTTTTAATAACAAAAATACTAATTACATTTGTAATGGCAATTGGAATGATATTAACTCCTATTTATTCATTATCTATGTTACGCCAAATGTTCTATGGATACAAGTTTTTTAATGCTCCAAACTCTTATTTTTTTGATTCTGGACCGCGAGAGTTATTTGTTTCGATCTCTATCCTTTTACCAGTAATAGGTATTGGTATTTATCCGGATTTCGTTTTCTCACTATCAGTTGACAAGGTCGAAGATATTATATCTATCTATTTTTATAGATAATTTTCATGAATAAAATAAAAAATCAAACAGCAATCCTATACTAATGCTATACTATAATAATAAATAAGAAATAATATTAGGATGTTTTAAAAAATTCGTTGTACAATTAAAAAAAAACAATAAAATAATAAGTATTTTTTCTTCTCTTAAGTTTAAGTTAAACTTAAGTTAAAAATAAAAAAATGAATTAGACTTTTAACCAGATTTGTTTGGCCTTTGTAAGAACCTTTTGAATCACTACTTTGATTCAAAAGGTTCTCGAAGGCTTACACAATGTTTTCTTATATATATATGCTGTCCCATGTTTGCTTGTGTTCGTTAGGTCCTTTCTTCAGTTAGACGTTAGTGTAAATGAACCATAACTATGTAGCCCTATTCCTAATAGATTGACCCCAAAATAGCATATCCAAATTATAAGAAATCCCATCGAGGCTACAATTGCGGAATTTACACCTTCAAAATTCTTATTTGTTCGAATATGTAAATAAATCGCGAATATGGTCCAAGTAATAAATGCCCAAGTTTCCTTCGGATCCCAATTCCAATATGAGCCCCATGCCTCATTTGCCCATACTGCTCCCGAAAGAATACCTATGGTTAAAAAGAGAAACCCTATACCAATAATACGATAACTCCAATGATCCAATTGTTGAATCAATTGAGATCTATAATAATTCCTAGAAGAGATCAAAGAAATGTTCCATAAAACGTTGTTTCTTTCATTCATGTATTGGATCTCATCAAATGAAAATGAATCATTATTCTTTTTCTCAAAAGCCCTTATGACTTTTCGAAATGTAATGACTATAAGAGCTACTGATAATAATGATCCACATAAAAGAGCTGCATAACCCAATACCATCATACTTACGTGCATCATTAACCAATGAGATTGTAGAGCGGGTACTAATATTACGGATTGATGCGTTTCAGTTAAAAAACCAGAAGTAGCAAAGCCTTGGGTAAAAATAACACTTGGCGCGGTTATTGCGCTTAAATGGTTTATATTTTTTTTTAAATACGGAACCATACAAATAATGGACAAACTCCACGAAAGAAAAATGAATGATTCGTATAAATCACTTAAGGGTAAATGTCTCGAATAAATCCAACGAGTAACTAATAATCCTGTTATACAGACAAAAGTAGTTTTTATGCCCTTTTCTGATGAATCATATAGTCCTGCGCTTTCATTAATTAATAAGATTATCAAACGAATTGAAATTACAATTGAAACAACCGAAAAGGATATATGAGTTAATATATGCTCTAAACTTGAAAATATCATAAAAAAATTATAAAATAAATAAAAAAAGGGGATTCTCAAAATTATAGGAATGGAAATCGGGAATTGAATTTATTATAGGACTTACTCTTTTATAAGATGCCATGCCGCCACTCGGACTCGAACCGAGATGCTCTAGCACTGCTTCCTAAGAGCAGCGTGTCTACCGATTTCACCATAGCGGCTTGTTCGAAATCATAATAACCTATTCTTATTTAATCGTCTAGGTTAAAGTACTCAATCATTCAATATTTTTTAGTTTTATAGGAAACATTTCAATTTATGAATAAAGAAATTGATGAATAAAAACTCGTTTAAAAAATAGTGATTTAAAACGTATTTCCAATAATAATCCTTATTTTTTATTATTTGTTTGATTTAATTAAATTGGGATTGGGTTGGGTATTGAGCGTATCATATAAAAAAAGAGTTTCGATTTCTATCGTAATTGGACCCTACTTCAAATTAGAATAACCCGTTAAAAATGAATACTTAATACATATATTGATCTATCTTCCCCAGCCCAAGCAACTATAGGATCCATTTTTTTTTTTTTTTATTTTTGATGACCAAAATTGATACATTTCTCGTATAAAATATCCATTGATAAAAGCTTCTTGTCCCATTTAGGTGGATATTTTATACGAGGTATATAAGGTATATATAAGGATAAGGAGTATATATATATTGATAATTATTGTTTAAAATGATTGTTCAGAAAATTACAAAACAAGTTTGAAACTAAAAAAATGAGTTTCAACAACTCATTAATTTGAATTTGGATTAAAGATCTTATATTTGTTGTTCTATAAAAAATAGTATATATATATTATATAAATATAATAAATAAATATAAAAAAGACAAAACTTTACTAAAAAGACAGTTGAAACTTTATATCTTGTATTTATTCTTTTTTTGTCAAACAAAAAAGAATATCATTTTACAAAATTAAGTATTAAGTATACAAAATAATAATTATTTTACATAACATAATGGCAAAACGAATTCAATTTAATATTTATCCATTCAAAACATTAAGGAATGGGAATCATTACTTTTTTTTTTTTTATAGTTTTTAAGTATAATTATTATATATAAATTAAAAAATTAGAAACGAAATTCAAAATGAAACTAGACTTTTTTTAGAGTCAGAGATAGATTCAGATTATTCCAGTAATTAGTTATTTATTTCTTATTGTACAAAAAACTTTTTGAATTCCCTGTAGAAAGAGATTTCGCTAACGAAAAAGCTTTCAATGCTACCCAATACCCCTCCATTTTCCAAATATTTTTACGAATTCGTTTTTTTGATATAGAAGTGCGTTTTTTTGGAACTGCCATTAAAAAATTATGATAGAGTATTCATTTCTCTAGTTGGATGTGAAAGACATCTATTGTTCAAAACCAATTGTTCTTTACTTACTATCTAATTATCTATTTATAGTCTAAATTAGACTCTCGTCATAAAAAAAGAAAAAATATAAACCAAAGTGGTTGTTCCTTTATATTGTTTATTGTTTATTTTCATCGTGCTATATTTATACATGTAATAAAATACATCAAAAAGTTTAAGAAACCAACCCTTAATTCCCTTAATTTTTTTTTTAATTGCTTAATTAGTCAAACTCGAAAAAGAGTGCACCTAATTAAAATTTTCAAATTCAAATGAGACTCGCAGTTAATGTGTTAAAGTATACATCATTTTTTTCTAAAGAAAAGTCATTTTATTTTAGTAATTCCTTCAATCAATTCAAAACTGCATTGGTTAATGATTCTGAATAAACGAACTAAAAAAAATAGCTCTTATTTCCTTGAGTTAAGTTATGTATGGACTGTGTCTGTCTTTTATGAATCATATCAAAATAAAATACTCTTTTTGGTGTAATTATTTGTCCTTACCCTCTCCCGAGATTAAAATATTGTTAAAATATTGTATTATGTAAATTGTAATAATAATTGAAATCTTTATTTTTTGTAGCTTCATAAAATCTTACTTAAAAAAAGAGTAAGTATTTATTTTTCAATAGTAGCTTGGTCATCTCATTTGACCAATTCAAACTTCTTGATTTGAAATATCTTGTTTTGTTTGAAGTATTTGGAAAAAATTTATAATAATTAAGAATATCAAATTTTATTTTAGTTTTATATATTTTAATTTTTTTATTAACTGATTCCTTTCAAAAAAAAATAAGAGCTGGTGAATCAGAAACAGTTAATTAAAAATAAAAGATTTTTATTTATTTATTTTTATGGAATATACATATCAATATTCATGGATCATACCTTTCATTCCAGTTATAATTCCTATGTTAATAGGAGTGGGACTTCTCCCTTTTCCCGAAGGCAACAAAAAATCTTCGCCGCATGTGGGCTTTTCCTAGTGTTTTATTGTTAAGTATAGTTATGATTTTTTCAGCCAATCCGCCTATTCAGCAAATAAATAACAGTTATATCTATCAATATGTATGGTCTTGGACCATCAATAATGACTTTTCTTTAGAGTTCACCTACTTGATCGATCCACTTACTTCTATTATGTCAATCTTAATTACTACTGTTGGAATTATGGTTCTTATTTATAGTGACAATTATATGTCTCATGATCAAGGATATTTGAGATTTTTTGCTTATATGAGTTTTTTTCAATACTTCAATGCTGGGATTAGTGACTAGTTCTAATTTGATACAAATTTATATTTTTTGGGAATTAGTTGGAGTCTGTTCTTATCTATTAATAGGTTTTTGGTTCACACGACCGATTGCAGCGAATGCTTGTCAAAAAGCGTTTGTAACTAATCGTGTAGGGGATTTTGGTTTATTATTAGGAATTTTAGGTCTTTATTGGATAACAGGCAGTTTCGAATTTCAGGATTTGTTTGAGATATTCAATAACTTGATTTATAATAATGAAGTTAATTTTTTATTTGTTACTTTGTGTGCCCTCCTATTATTTTCTGGTGCAATTGCTAAATCCGCTCAATTTCCCCTTCAGGTATGGTTACCTGATGCTATGGAAGGACCTACTCCTATTTCAGCTCTTATACATGCTGCTACTATGGTAGCCGCAGAATTTTTCTTGTAGCTCGGCTTCTTCCTCTTTTCATAGTTATACCTTACATAATGAATATAATAGCTTTGATAGGTATAATAACATTACTATTAGGAGCTACTTTAGCTCTTGCTCAAAAAGATATTAAGAGAAGTTTGGCCTATTCTACAATGTCTCAATTGGGTTATATGATGTTAGCTCTCGGTATTGGGTCTTATCGAGCTGCTTTATTTCATTTGATTACTCATGCTTATTCGAAAGCATTGTTGTTTTTAGGGTCCGGATCAATCATTCATTCAATGGAAGCGATTGTTGGGTATTCTCCAGATAAAAGTCAGAATATGGTTCTTATGGGTGGTTTAACAAAACATGTGCCGATTACAAAAACTGCTTTTTTTTTAGGTATACTTTCCCTTTGTGGTATTCCACCTCTTGCCTGTTTTGGTCTAAAGATGAAATTCTTAATGATAGTTGGTTGTATTCACCGATTTTTGCAATAATAGCTTTTTTCACAGCAGGATTAACTGCATTTTATATGTTTCGGATCTATTTACTTACTTTTGAAGGATATTTAAATGTTCATTTTCAAAATTACAGCGGCAAAACAAATAACTCGTTTTATTCAATATCTCTATGGGGTAAAGATATAGAAGGGAAAAAAAGAATTCAAAAAAGATTTCGTTTATTATCTTTATTAACAATGAATAATAATAATGAAAGGATTTCTTTTTTGTTGAAGAAGACGTATCCAATTGATATTAATGTAAGAAAGATGAGGCGGCCCTTTATTACTATTACGCATTTTGGTATTAAGAACACTTTTTTGTATCCCCATGAATCGGATACTACTATGCTATTTCCTATGCTTGTATTAGGCATATTTACTTTGTTCGTTGGGGCCATAGGAATTCCTTTCAATCAACAAGGAATGGATTTGGACATATTATCCAAATTGTTAACTCCAGTTATAATACATCAAAATTCAAATAATTCTGTCGATTGGTATGAATTTGTGACAAATGCAAGTTTTTCATTGAGTATAGCTTATCTCGGGATATTTATAGCGTCTTTTTTATATAAGCCTTTTTATTCATCTTTACAAAATTTGAACTTCCGAAATTCATTTTTTAAAAAGTGTTCCTAATAAAATTATTTGGGAAAAAATAATAAATGTGATATATGATTGGTCATATAATCGTGGTTACATAGATGCTTTTTATGAAATATCCTTAACTAACGGTATAAGAGGATTAGCTCAATTAACTTATTTTTTTGATAGACGAGTAATTGATGGAATTACAAATGGAGTCGGTATTACAAGTTTTTTTGTCGGAGAGGGTATAAAATATATAGGGGGTGGCCGAATTTCTTCTTATCTCTTATTGTATTTATTTTATGTATTAATCTTTTTATTAATTTTCATTTTTCAATTTATAAGTTAAGTTATATAAGTTATATTAGAAATATATTCTATTATTATTATAAAATATTCTAAATTAGAAATATAAAATATTCTAAATTAGAAACATGTATTAGAAACATGTATGAAAAAAATATTGTGACATTTCATTTTTTACATACATGTCAACTCGATTCTTTTTTATATATCGAAATGGGCGATTCCATCGTTTATAGTTGAAAAGAGTAGTAACAAGAGGTTTTTCAAACCAGAATATTTCTTTATCCTTTTTATCTTTAAATATTTCTAACTTCGAATTTTCTTGATTCCCATCTAGATAAGAAGTTTCATAAATGGGTCTATTTTTATAGCGTGTCTCTTTAAAGTGGAATTCATCCTTTGTTTTTTTCCTTTCCATTCATTCGGATCTCTTCCGTTTCATCAATTTTGTCCGGATCCTCCTTTTCTTCCGAAAAAAGAGAAGGAGAAGGATCTTCTTCGGTGGATTCCTCTTGTTCCTGTTTAGTCCCCTTCGTTTCGGAAGTTGTTTCTATTTCTACATCTGTTTCTTCCTCACTTTCCCCGCTTTCTTCCGTTTCTGAGGTTTCTTTCAGTTTCTTAGTAACAATGGGTGACGGTACTCTGTCTAAATAGTAGACACAGGTAATAAATAAGAGAATACTAAAGATTCGAGCCATAGAATTTCTCAATTCTGACACAAGGTACTTATTAGATCTAATAAGTACATTAAATCTAATAGAATTATTTTGCTGTATCCAGACTAATACCAATCCAACCCATTTCATGAATAAAATGTGACCAATTAACCAACCAACAAAACTACTTGTTACAAATAATATCTTGTTGTTGCATCGAAACATATAAATGTTGACTAATCTGACCAACATTGAAACTTGGTAAAATGAAATGGTTGAATAATTGAAAAATGAGATTATTCAGGAATACGCATTGAATGCTAAGATTACGCATTGAGTTTCTGGTAGTAGATCCATAATCAAAAAAGTGTTTGTGATTGTTCCAGAAGAAATGAAACAAAAGATACGGTAGAGCTAGGACAGTTATTGTATGAGGTCTACCCAATGCTAGATGCAGAGGCGCATAATAGATCGATATGAACATCA
>NW_028290577.1:25000-30000 GCF_965113065.1 Corylus avellana
GAGCGGGATCTACTTTTTGGGGAAGATGAGTCGAAGCAATAACAAGAATATTTCTAGTGGAACGTCTTTCACAATCCCTGGAGAGATAGTTCACTAATAGACCGAGGGATAAGTAATTCGACTCATTCACATCTAGATCATGAATGTTTGGAATCCATATTATGCAAGGAGACATTGCTTTTGCTAATTCGAATTGAAGGGTGATATAAAATCGGTCTATTTCCGGCATCATATCCATAGTTAGCGCATTCGTCATAGTTAGGAGCTCCAGCTCCGTATCAAGGTCACGGTCAATATCGTCACTATCATCAATATCGTCACTATCCTCAATAAGAAAACCCTCAGGCTTGTTATCCAGGAACTTGTTCAGAAATACTGTAATGAAAGGAACATAGGAGTTTTCCGCTAGGTATTTGACCAAATAGGATCGTCCAGTTCCTATAGAACCTATCACTAAAATACCCCTAGAGGGGGATAGGGCTAAGCGGAGCGAAAAGGGTTTTCCATGAGATGGGAAATTAAAACTATTAGCCCCACACGAGGTTTGTGAATAAGTGATTGTCTGATAATGAGCAAGGAATATCCGTCTTTCTGCTAAACAGGATGTATTGAACTCATAATTCATTAGATACTTTTTATGAATGTAAACTAAGTATCGTAAGTAAATTGCTCCCGGTTGTTCAATCATTTGATAACCAGAGTCATTCTTTGATAAATGATCACTATGAGTCAGACTCAATAGAATTTGATCAATCCTTTTTTCTGTCGTTAAGGTGGAGAACTGAACCAAGAATTCTCTTTCTTTATCATCAATCGAATCACTGTTCGAGACCCAGGATTCTATTTTATCATCAATCCAATCACCGTTCACGTTTTTTCTTTTTCTTATCAATGAATAGATCTCTTTACTTGTATGACTTAGATGTCTCGTATTTCTCGAAAAAGCGATTGGATTGATGGGATTTGGTATGATACTTATGAGATCGATGAGATTGATATTCAAATATTTCTTCTTAGAACGTATTGATTTGACCCCATAAGCGGGACCACCACCCCATAGCATGTTGCCGCCAGAAGCATAACCCCGTATTTCTTCTATAGAATCTCCTAATTGTTCCAGAGCAACTAGAAAGAGATTCTTTAACCATAAAGAATTCAGTTCAGATGTAGGATACCTATCCAGAAGTTTTCGCAACTCAATCATGTATGATGGAATCATCAAAGATTTGACCTTTTCGAACTCTGTCTGTAACTCACTATAGGCTCGAGAAACAAAGAGAAGATGTGTACGAACGAGATATCCAGCAACAAGAAGAAGGAAAAGGATTGAATAGAGGAACTCCCGAACATTTGGCGATCTCAGATGTGTCGATATCAATGGTGACTCATTATTTCGATGAATCATTTCTTCGGACAGAAGAAGATTATGTAAACACTTACTCGAAATCTCACTTATCAGATTCCATTGTGTCTTCCACAATTTTTTCTGAAGAATTCGCCATGATATATCTGATCCATGCATAATATCATGAAAAATGGATACAAATTTTTGGCTGCTACTTAGTATCGGCAATAGGTCTGAAAAAGTATCTAAAAATATCAAATTTAGATATTTGTACCCTGTCGAAGTAAGGAACCATGGCATATATGTTTGGAATAGATTCCATTTTGAGAGAGTTGAAAAAGCACTATCTCGTTGAAAGGTTCTATACATCTGCCCTTTCTCAAGGCATTTCTTTAGACAAAGACTCCGTTTTTTCCTCTTTTCGGATGGTAAATATTTCTCAGAACATGGAGTGTGAATCAAACCCATGTTTGAATTGAAATTGAGATACTGCTGCAAGTTCTTCCCCTCTGAATCAGATAGATTCATATCTGAAAGAGGTTTACAATAAGTTCTTTCAAAATTTACTATTTGTCCCTCTGTTAGAGGTGTTCCAAAAATGTCTGCGATCGAGTAAATAGCTCTACGAACGAATGGATCGGATCGAATTGGAAAATGGAAAGATTTGTACAAGTTATACCTTTCGTCACCACTTTGTGGAAAATCGTTAGGTATGAATATGTTAGAGACCTGTGACTCGATTGGTGAAATAGTATCTCTCTCCAAAAAAGCATGTTTTTTTTTACCGCCGCACAAAGAAAATATTTTGTTGCGAATGAACAAGATATTGAGGAATTGTCCATACGTAAAATCATAATTATTGACACGGGCCTTTTCCACATAAAAAGGGAATCTTTTGTTACAATCGAAGCAGAAGTGATGTGGATTATTCAAGAATCGAAGTCGATTTGCTTTATAAAAAGAAGATATCAATGAACTTCTATGAAATGGTTTCGCGGGATTCGGCCAATTGTCTTGATCGTGGGATATCATTGAGAAATAGGAATACGTGTTATCAAAAGATTTCTTGCGATTATTTCTAGTATGGAATGAGTCAATCATCCACCACTTTGGTATCTTATTGAACAAAAATGGTGATATTGTTCCTCCATTGATCAAGAATTTCGATTTCTGGGAAGTATCATGATCATCCAATAAGAAGGGTTTCAATTTTTTCAAATGAACGATTTGAAGACCTATTGATTCTAACAACTGATTGCAGAGTTGATCATTCGGACCTTTCAATTCATAGATGTGGATCTCGGACCTATGAATGGGGATATTCCCGAAACTCACAAAGAAAAAAGGAAGTGAGTTAGACAAAAAGAGAAGAAACTTGGACAAAAAAAGAAGAAACTTGGACAAAAAAAGAAGTAACTTGGACAAAAAGAAAGGAAGTGACTTAGACAAATCTTTTTTGTCGATAACCTCAGACCAATCAATCGAATATTGATTAATACGTAATCGATCGAACACTACTTGAAAATAAAAACGGCTCTTCTGTTCAGAAATGAAATGTTCCAAATGTTCCTGGAAATTCTTGCTCCCATTGGACCATTTGTATCTATATGCATTAGGATCCCGATTCATAGATCTCTCGGTTCGAGAAATAAAAATACGAGGATCGAACCATTTCTTCTGGCTCTTTTTCAAATTTGATAAATGTTGGTTGATCGTATATTTCATTATAGTTCTATGATTCAGAGTATCATTTCCTATTTGATCCCTTTGCATTCCATATTCGAAGTTGCGATCGGATCTATTCATTAAAAAGAATCGATTCAATACATTTATTATGTACCCACAGGTGTTATATTGGATTTGAATCAGATTTCGGATCAATCTATATTGATTGACTGCCTCCATTATGTTGTTGCTAGCAAATACCACTATTTTGGGTTTTGGATCTTCCAAATCATTCCCGCAGGAGGTCCGGACCCATTTTTTTCTGATCCTTCGATAAAAGGATTCATTCTCTTCATAAAAAATAGGAGGTAGAACCAATAAATCTTTCTTTTTCGATTCATCCCTGGAGTTGAATACCTCATTCAAGAATTGTTTTTGATCCAATCTGCAGGAATCAATAGAAAAGGTAAATCCCTTATGATACGCCAGATCCGGCTCGGTTATTGATAGAGTGAATCTATCCGCCATTTCTTGAAATCTCTCTTCTGATTCAAAATCGTGGTGTAACGTGTATCCCCCCCTGTTCCGGTCACGAAATAGATGAAATAAATCAAAAAATGGATTTTTGTTCAAGAATGAAATCTTATTGGAACTGTCCATATCCAGTTCATCCTTCGGAACCATATCACATCGTGGATCTGATGAAATAGGATGAATTGAGACGGTATTTTGTAAATAAGTAATTATCTTGAATATATTAACTATTTCTTTATTTTCCGATCGCCTGGAAGGAACAAAAGAAACATCTTGTTCTTTCTTCAACAATTTCTGATCTCTAGTGGACCTCTCAGTAGGATTCGAACCCAGATGAAGTTCTGACCATCTGTCAGAGAAAAAAGAACGAATGGATCTTGTAGGATTCCCAAGAAATTCTTCGATTTCTTCCGGAAGCAGATGATTATTCATCTGCTTCTCACGTTCCGTAAATAGCCGGGACATTGAGGAATATCCAGAAAGGCATTTAGGGAATCGGTCTGATTCTATCTCTGTTCGTTCCGTTTGAAGAAAGGAAGGATCCCAAAGAATCGATCTTTCTTTTAGTTGTTGAATCTCTCGTTGATTGATCAATGTGTGATATTCCGAATCCTCATTACTAATGGAATCGAAATGATCTCTGGATTGATCAGAAGATCCTTTCAATTGGCTAGAATCCGTTACTTGAACGAAACTAGATCTTGTGGAATCATATTGAATATTTGACGATACATTCCGTACCTTGTTAAAAAACCGATCCTTGTTTACCAACCACACATTGTCTAACCAAATCCAATTCTCTCTCGATATGTTCCTCAAAAAATCCGATTCGTGCGGATTCTTCCCCCAACTAAAGAAGAGATCTTGGCGGAATTGCCACATATGAAATTGAGCACAATTTTGCAAAGAAATAGCCCACTTGTTTCTCGAGAAGAGATGGGAAACATGCTCAATATCATTTGATTGAATAGTTGACCCAGCTACTTCAATTGGTATTTTTTCACGAAAAGCAAACATGAGATAACAAATCCAGTCTTTCACTAAGATTTCGAATAGCTGTCCCGAATTCAAGTTGATTATGTTTCGCCTCTTCCTCGGAGAAAGACGATCAAACAATTCCCAATCATGGTCCTTGCGGATCGGATCATCAATATAATATACAAAAAGAAACTCCAGATATTTGATATCTTTCTCTTTGAATGAGATCTCAATTCCAGCGACGGTTTCATTAGATATCTTACAGCTAGAATCCCTCTTTTTTCCGATCCAGTTCCTCCACCACCGCGAACCCCAGTTAGATTCAGGCATGATACACTTTTTAGTTATTGGGAGAGCCCAAGTACTCTCTTTCGGATCCAGGAAACGGCTCTCAGAGATCTTTTTTCCTTTTGGAAGATACAGGAGCGAAACAATCAACCTATTGATATTGGAAGAGCCAAAAGATTCTTCCAATGTA
>NW_028290578.1:5000-12500 GCF_965113065.1 Corylus avellana
CAACGGTTTGTGTAGCCATAAATCCTATTTTGTATTCATTGAGAGCCGTTGACTTTGTATACCATTATATTGTAAATAAATGATCTTATCATAGATCCGTTGTGGTCTTAAAATTATATTAAAACTATATAATAATGGAAACAGCAACCTTAGTTGCCATCTCTATATCTGGTTTACTTGTAAGTTTTACTGGGTACGCCTTATATACTGCTTTTGGGCAACCCTCTCAACAACTACGAGATCCATTCGAGGAACACGGAGACTAGTTGAAGTAATGAGCCTCCCAATATTGGGAGGCTCATTACTTCAATTGAGATAATAAATGAGATAATAAAAAATCATTTCATCTTTTTAGTTGGAACTTTAGGCGGTTCCCGAAAAAAGATAGCGAAAAAGATTATTCCTAAAGTCGAGACTAAGAGGAATGTATAAACCAATGCTTCCATAGATTCGATTGCGGTTTACAATTATAGCTTCCATACCTGTTTATTTTGGATCGTCTCCCGGATAACTAAAGAGAAATAGTCAAAGAAAAGGCAGCAATTCAAATCAAGATTTATCCGATACCCTATTTATGTTAAATTATGTTAAATCACAAAGATAAAGGTGAGAAGTAAGAAATCAATCTTGTATCAGACTGCTTGTCTTTTTGTAGTCGGATCCCCAAGTTTTTGGAATGCTCCAAATTCTACTTGAGCATCCAAATCCGGGTCAATACCGGCAAAAACATCTCTGAACAAGGTTCTAGCACCATGCCAAATGTGTCCGAAGAAGAAGAGCAGAGCAAACGAAGCATGTCCAAAAGTAAACCAACCCCTTGGACTGCTACGAAAAACACCATCGGATTTCAAAGTAGCGCGATCTAATTCAAAAATTTCTCCCAATTGAGCACGTCTAGCATATTTTTTCACAGTAGCAGGATCACTATAACTGACTCCATTCAGTTCGCCGCCATAGAACTCCACAGTTACACCTACTTGTTCGACACTATACTTCGATTCTGCCCTTCTAAAAGGAACATCGGCTCTAACAATTCCATCTCCGTCTACCAAAACAACCGGAAATGTTTCAAAAAAAGTAGGCATACGACGTACAAAAAGTTCACGCCCTTCTTTATCTCTAAAGATAGGGTGTCCTAACCAACCAACAGCTATTCCATCCCCGTTGTCCATTGAGCCCGCTCTGAATAATCCCCCCTTTGCCGGATTATTGCCGATGTAATCATAAAAAGCTAATTTTTCAGGAATTTTAGACCAAGCTTCTGATAAACTTTGATTTTCGGCTAGCCCAGCACCAACTCTTCGATATATTTCTTGCTGGAAGTATCCCTGATCCCATTGATACCGGGTGGGACCAAATAATTCAATCGGGGTAGTTGCTGAACCATACCACATAGTTCCAGCAACAACAAAAGCGGCAAAAAAACAGCAGCGATACTACTGGAAAGGACGGTTTCAATATTTCCCATACGTAATCCTTTGTATAGACGTTGGGGCGGGCGGACACTAAGATGGAATAGACCTGCTAATATGCCCAATGTCCCTGCTGCAATATGATGAGAGGCTATTCCTCCCGGAACAAAAGGATCAAAACCTTCCACACCCCACGCTGGATTTACAGATTGTACCCTTCCGGTTAGTCCATAAGGATCGGACACCCATATTCCAGGACCATACAACCCCGTTACATGAAATGCGCCAAACCCAAAACAAGCCAGTCCTGAAAGAAATAAATGAATTCCAAAAATCTTAGGTAAATCCAAAGAAGGTTTTCCCGTGCGTTCATCACAAAATATTTCTAGATCCCAATACACCCAATGCCAAATAGCTGCCAAAAAGCACAAGCCAGAAAACACAATATGTGCACCGGCCACACCTTCGTAACTCCAAATACCCGGATTCGTTATAGTCCCTCCTGTGATACTCCAACCGCCCCATGAATTGGTTATTCCTAAACGAGTCATGAAAGGTATAACAAACATACCCTGTCTCCACATTGGATCAAGAACAGGGTCAGAGGGATCAAAAACCGCTAATTCATATAGAGCCATCGAACCGGCCCAACCAGCAACTAGAGCTGTATGCATTATATGGACAGAAAGCAAACGACCCGGATCATTCAATACGACGGTATGAACACGATACCAAGGCAAACCCATGGAAATACCCCTTTATCAACGAAAAATAGACACTATGTAACTTTATTGCATTGGAAAAAACTATGCTATGGACCTCCCCTTTTCAGTAGATTATCTCGAGGAAAGGATTAAGATTTGTTCTATTATATTAGTAATAATGGAAGAGTTCTGTTTGTAGGAACAAACAGAAGCAGATCTATTCTATACCCGATAAGTACCAATACGCAATGGTAGGGGGGCGGGATCCCGCTTTCATTTTCTATGAGTGAAAGCATACATATTTGTTCATATCATTCAAAAGACCCATTCTTAAAAATTTTCTTCTTTAGTCATAGTCATTCTGTCTTCTTTTTTTTTTTATTTTATGAACTTATTCAATTTTTGGATAAACTATGATAAAGGCTAATCTTATTAAGACAATAAACCCATTTTTACGCTTCCACATCAAAGTAAGATATAGTACTTAATTCTTTTTTTCTTTCATTTAATGCCTATTGGTGTTCCAAAAGTACCTTTTCGAAGTCCCGGGGAGGAAGATGCATCTTGGGTTGACGTATAGTGCGACTTGTCAGATATATTGGGTCACATGGGATTTCCCCATTCTCTCCCCCGATCGAGATATCCTCTCTTTCGCCCAAGAAAGATTGATTGAATCATCAAAAATTTGGAGCGTGAAGTGCAATTATATTTATTTTGTTTTTTGGAGGGGGTATCCAGATTAATATTATCAATTAGAATAATTTATGGTTTAGAATAATTTATAGTTGGCTCAATTGGACCAATAAAATGAAGTATCCAGGCTCCGTTTAGAAAAAACCCAATTGGTAATATATCTATTTTTATCATATTATAAACAGGAGCGATCTCAAACTGTTTAAGCAATCGAGTAATATAACGAATACATTGAATATTTGGCAGAAGACATGAAATAAATAAAAAAAAAAGCCATAGCAAAAACACGTGGTATTGGGGCATTTGCCCTATATGTGCAAATCAAAATCGGGCCGATCTTTACTCGGAGTAGAGCATAAACCTAAAAAAATTGAAGAAGCCCATTCCGGAACAAGAAAATGACATCGTGATTTGGATTCGATCTCGATGAAACAATAAATCAATGAGAAGTTCGTTCGATAAGTTTAGTAGATTACTTTTATCTATTTCTTTTTATTTATAGGTAAAGTAAACAGACCAAAACTAATCTTTCTTGAAAAATAGAAGAAAAAAGCCCTTTGTTAGAAGGAGCCCACTATGAAAAAAGATGAGGGCTGTAATCTACACATTGATTCTTTTTTTTCGCGATTTTTGGTAAACCGTATGCATCAAAAGGTGCGCGTACGGTTCCTAAGGATACAATTTTATCCTAATCAACCGACTTTATCGAGAAAGATTACTTTTTTTAGGCCAAGAGGTTGATAGCGAGATCTCGAATCAACTTATTGGTCTTATGGTATATCTTAGTATAGAGGATGATATCAAAGATCTGTATTTGTTTATGAACTCTCCCGGAGGGTGGGTAATACCCGGAGTAGCTATTTATGATACTATGCAATTTGTACGACCAGATGTACAGACAATATGCATGGGATTAGCCGCTTCAATGGGATCTTTTATTCTGGTCGGAGGAGAAATTACCAAACGTCTAGCATTCCCTCATGCTCGGCGCCAATGAGTTTTGTATTTGAGAGAAAAAAGAAGACTATGCCTTCGCGATATGAAATATGACTATTAAGTAATAATAGCATGGCATTTTGAATTCGATATGAGAAATCTTTTTTTTTTTCAAAATTCAAAAACTATTAGATTATATATTGAAAGAGTAGTATGAGATAAGGGGCATTTCCGATTTTATCTGATCTATCGGAAATCTCTTGCAGCGTCACAAACTTTTTTGTTTTCACGCCAGAAGGCTAATTATGTTATGAAAGAATACAAAAAAAAAGAAACTTTGGGATTGCTGAATAAAAGACTAAATAAATAAAATATATAAATATAAAGCAACGGAGCCATCATAGTATTTTTTAACTACTCCAAAAAAGGAAGGATGGTTATTGGATTATTTACCAATCAGGGTCTGGTCTGATAGATCCTATTTTTTCTGTTTCTTGGATGGGAGGTAAAAGCGAATTCCATTGTAGAGCCGTATGCAATGCGAAAAAGATGCCTGTACGGTTGTTCAATTCTATCTTGTTTTTCGTATTATTATTCTTTATTTTATTTCTTCTCTTTGATTTATCTTCGAGATAGAAGAACCATTTATTATGTTATATAATCAGGGTAATGATCCATCAGCCTGCTAGTTCTTTTTATGAGGCACAAACGGGAGAATTTATCCTGGAAGCGGAAGAACTGTTGAAGTTACGCGAAACCATCACAAGGGTTTATGTACAAAGAACGGGCAAACCCTTATGGGTTGTATCCGAAGACATGGAAAGAGATGTTTTTATGTCAGCAACAGAAGCCCAAGCTCATGGAATTGTTGATGTTATAGCGGTAGAATAAAAAATAGCAGGGATTTCGCGCAAATATGCCATTTTCAATTTTCTCTTCTTATATTTAATATATCTATTAATATAGAAGTAATGCCTAATCATCCGGTTAGGATCGATCTAAACCAACTCATTATGTATACGAGTCAACATGCCAACTATTAAACAACTTATTAGAAAGACAAGACAGCCAATCAGAAATGTCACGAAATCCCCCGCCCTTGGGGGATGTCCTCAGCGACGAGGAACATGTACTAGGGTGTATGTGTGACTCGTTCAGAGCATGGACTGGGACAAAAGAAAAGAACCAATTTTTCCAGTATCAGTGGTCAGTACCAATAAATAGGATAAAATGGAAGAACTCCATTCACTATCTAAAAAGGATCTATGATATCCTTCTATTGTGTATCAAATTTTATGGTTTCTATTGGTATAAATCCAACCGTCTCAATTTTCAATTTAAGATGAAAAAGAATTTCCCATTGGTAGCAAATGGTTATCCACTAAGCAGGGGAAAGACTATTAAAATGAAAAGGCAGAAAGATTATGCCCTTACTCTTGCAACAACGGACTAACAGGGTCAGCTACACAGCTAATCTTCATAATTAAATATCGTTACTGTATAGGTAGATCTCATTGTGAAAGACTGATTACTGGATAATTCATGGGTAGAGCCAAAAAGTGTGAACTGTACAAGTTAACAATAGCATTGATTAAATGAAAGAAGGGGCTCCGGTGTATAGAGGGGACCTCGCCGTTAAAAAAGTAACCATAGAAACGATGGAACCCACGATTTTTTTATCCATTTAGATTTACTACTTTTTGTTTTTCTTTTTTTATTTAATATGCTTTTTTTAATATCTAGTTTTTAATATCTAGTATCACTATCAATACAATTTCTTATTTCGCAGTGAAATGCCCAGAAAAAAAGAAAAAATCGTGGTCGGGAAGGTTATAGTAGCAAAAGCCATTGGAGTTTTTAGTTTATACATTGGAAGAATCCGTTTTGTTATTAATAAACTAGGAAAGGGAAAAGGAATAACTGAAAGAAAGGAAATCAATTAGTTATTCATCGAAGTTTCATTTATTCAATGACCAGAATTAAACGAGGATATATAGCTCGGAGACGTAGAACAAAAATTCGTTTATTTGCATCAAGCTTTCGAGGGGCTCATTCAAGACTTACTAGAACTATTACTCAACAGAAAATAAGAGCTTTGTTTTCGGCTTATCGGGATAGAGGTAGGCAAAAGAGAGATTTTCGTCGTTTGTGGATTACTCGGATAAATGCAGTAATTCGCGGTAAAGGCATATACTATAATTATAATAGATTAATACACAATCTGTACAAGAGGCAGTTGCTTCTTAATCGTAAAATACTTGCGCAAATAGCTATATTAAATAGAAATTGCCTTTATATGATTTCCAATGAGATTCTAAAATAAGTATATTTGGAAGGAATTCATCGGAATGTTTTAAATTTAAAATGGAGTTCACTGGAGAATTAACTCCGGGAAGGTAGAATAGAAATTAGTATGATAAAATATAATAATAAAGTCGTCAAAATGAACAAACAACACGTTTAATAAAAAAAGATTTATTCTTTTTTTCTTATGATAATACGACAATAAAATATGGATTCGCGAATTTTTCGAACAAAATATCAATCCGCCTTTGAATTCGTATTGGAATTTTGATTCAAGTGAAGAGTAAGCCTATTTCTTTTTGATTCTAAGACCAGTAGTTCTGGTGGTCGACTCACCCCTTTCAAATTGTTTCTCATTATTAAGAAAAGGTAACAAAGATAAAATACGAGCTTGCTTTATAGCAATAGTAATTAATCGTTGTTGTTTTAAGTTTAATCTATTCACCCGTCTAGATAATATCTTTCCTTGTTCACTAATAAATCGACTAATTAAACTCATGTTTCTATAATCAATTCGATCCCCCGAGCCAATCGGGGGCAAACGCCTACGAAAAGATCGCTTGGATTTAAAATAGAGTCGCTTGGATTTATCCATGATTTGTTTCTTCCTTATCCCGAAAATCCTATTTCAATGGGGGATTTTGTTTTGTTTATCTTTAAATATATATATATATATATATATATGTCATTTTTAATCTTCCTTGGAAGGGTGACATACAAGCGATCGGATCGGTTCGATTTATTTCTTTATCTCCCCATGAATTGTATGTTTGTAACAAAAGGGACAGAATTTTAGCAATTCCAATCGACTAGGCGTATTATGTCGATTCTTTTGAGTAATATATCTGGAAATACCAATACTCATTGATTCCTTATTAGCACCATTTCGATTAGCACTATTTCGAGTACAATTGGTACATTCCAAAATAACGGTTACTCGAACATCTTTACCCTTGGCCATGAACCTCCTTTGGATTTTTGATTCACCCAACTATTCTATTTTCCGATCCAAAGAGAAGAAAGGAACGAAAAAAAATAGAAGTTGCTAACTCGAAATCAAATTCTGAAAGATTTCGTTGAAATCAAGATAGTAATAAAAAAGTATTAATAAGTAATACAATGATTTCTAACTAGATTTATAATCCTAGTATAGTATTTCATTTTTCATTTAAGTATTTTGTATGATATTGTTGACCCGGCCATCAATTTCCATTTCCGTTCTCATTCTCTTATCTTATTAATTAAATTTAAATTAGAGTCCCGGCCCGAGTTCCGAGTTTTACTGAAGTTGAATCCACTTTTATTCTTTCTCTTTTCGAACTTATTCTAATTTTAAAAATTAGAAAAGTAAAAGAAGGGAAGGGGAGGGATTAGTCACAGATATTTGATTATATCTCTAATTTTCTTCACCCCTTCCCATATCAATAACTATAACTAGAACTAGAATTAAA
>NW_028290578.1:17500-22500 GCF_965113065.1 Corylus avellana
ATAAGGAATTCGAACAACCGCTTCAAATACAGTATCAGGAAGTACCGCTTGTGGAACCTCGATATCCACGGGTTTATTAGCTAAATGGCAATTGGCACATACAATACGGCCAGTCGCTTCTCGTGGATTTTCATAACCCTGCTGTGCAAAAATGGGATATGCATTAGAAATAGGTGCCCTAGCTATTATATATTATGAGCGATATGGAAATGTATCGAGTAATCTCTTCCTTTATCCAAGAAAAAAGGGTATTTATAGTTTGCATGGTCCAATCATTGGTATCGAAAATTTATACAATAAAATTAGGTAGGTTCCTAGTCTAGTACAGTTCCCTATCTATGATTCTGCTATTTACTAAAAAAATGTTAATGGAATATAGGAGGAATCCCTTGTATGAGTAGAAAGAATAAGTACAATTTTGAATGTTTTACTTATGTACAAAGTAACAACCATTATAATTTGATCAGTGAATCATTTTTCAGTCATTCATTGAATGAAAAATCACTACAAGTGAGGGAGATACACGATTTAAATAACGGAAGATCCAATATTTTAAAATTGTATCTAGAATGACCGGAAAAGTCGAAACAAGACCGGATATCATTTGATCGTTATGAGCAAATCCAAAATCTTTGTAGATAGAGCCAATCATTAGTTCCCAACCGTGGGGCGAATGGAATCCTATACATAAATCAGTTAATAAAAGAATTGAAAAAGCTTTTATTGTGTCGCTTAAGTTATATAGGAATTCTTGAACCCAAGAGTTAAGAATAACAAGTTCTTCATTACCTAGAATAGAATAACCACTTAGAATAACGAAATAGATTATATTTGTCGAGAAGTTCAAAATCGTATGGATACAATCTGCATTGTGTATCTTGATCAATTGGATCGTTTCTTTGTAGATTCCGATACGAAGCTTTTCTAGATGTGTTTCCGGGTATTCCTTTATGATTTCGTCCAGGAGGAAGAGTTCCTCTAATTCTATGAATTTTTTTATAATACTCTTTTCTTGCATGATATTCAAGAAAATTTCGGATTGCCTAATATCCCACCAATTAGTAACCCAAGATTCCAGACTTTTAGTAAATGAGAGAGAGATATACCAGGGCAAAAATCCTATAGATGCAAGATATAGAAGGGGAATGAATGCTTTCTTTTTTGCCATTTTTTCGTCTTTGAATTTTTAATGAACTCGCCTCATTCTCATTCGTCGACTCCATATGATATTAACTAATATTCATATCAAGGATAGCTTCTATTACAAGTCATCGAGCCCATGAATCTATTCCTTGCTTTTTTTTGTGTGTATGATTCAGTGGTTAGTACTTGAATTTAGAAATAATACAGAATAAGAAAGAGTCCACTTCAAATTCAAATTCGCACTTCCAATTCGAATTAAAGATATTGTTTTCAAATATATCATTTGCTAAAATTCGAAGAAAGTGCCTCCTTCCGATAAATAAATGCACAAAAGCGCCCCTTCAAGTAATGAATATTATTCGGATTTTGAAAGGAAAGAACTCTCTTTCTATCAAAATATCAATTTTTTTGAAAAAAAAAAAAAAGCATTCACGATTTTCAGTTCATTTTTCAAAATACTTCAATTGGTACACGCAAGAAATAAGCCAATTCAGCAGCCTTTTGCTCAATTTCTCGTGGAGTCAAATTCTCATCAGTACGAGTCAAGGGAATAGCCCCACGTCCTCTGATTTCCATATAAAGGACACGACGAGCATAAATACCCTCTTTAACTTCTATTCTGATGGACTGGATGTCTTTCATAAGGAATTGAAGTAAGATGCGACGATTTTTTCCAGGAAATCCCCAACGAAAAATACACACTATTCCCTCCTTTCTATCGAATCGATCATAACCACTACCTACATTCCACGAAATTGTGCACCACAAATAGGAGCTAATAAAGAGACCCGCAATCCCGTAGAAAGACATCACGATCCCCTGTGGAAAAAAAATTATTTGTGGAGACGGAAATAAAGATATAAAATTCCTACCAAGATAACTGGAAATTCCAACAAATAAAAACCCTAATGAACCTAAAAAAAGGATAAAGGCCCAGCAGAAATTACTTGTTTTTCGAGACCCCGCTATAAGGTCTATCCATATATGTTCTGATCGCCAATTCATACTAGATCTAGTTGCATTTTATTGAAATTGAGAGAATAACCCAAATGAATTTTACTTTTTTTGTGTGTTTCCGAAGTAACTCTCATCAACTAGCACTATTCCGATGTGAACTTTTAGGAGTAATTCATCGAATTGCTTAGATCTAAAATAATAACATCCGCTTCGTATGATTCCCTATAGATATCTACATATGGATACATTAACTTTACATTTCGGACATTCGCCCCGATTCCCGATTTTTTCAAATAGAAATATATATAATTCATTTACGTATATATCATGTTTGCGCATGCATAATAGCTTATGCTCGGGGGAAACCACATCACATATTTTATTCTAATAAAAAGATATCTGTGTTATGGTCTAAGTCTAAGTCTTGAAAAAAAAATAGATGAGATTTGGTCCCATCATATCTATATCTAAAAAATCTTATTTTTTTGAACATGAAGAAATAAAGAAACCATCGCAATTGCCGGAAAGAATAGGCCCACTAAAGGTACCAAAATAGAGGGTAAGGTATTTAGAGTTGTCATAAAATGGATACCTGGATTTAATATTTGTACCTGTTATTGTTATATTGTTATTTATATTGTTATAAAGGTATCGTATAATCATTATAATTCATATATAATTATACTAAGTATAGCTAAACTAAGTGAGTATATGTAAGTACATAATATTTATATATCAATTATAAATAAAAATTTATAAATATAATAAAATATAATAAAACAAGGAATGTAGAACTAACTAAATAGAATTTTTCACTTTTCTACAACTTTTCTACATTAAATATATATTATATATTCTTATTCTAATATATTCTACATTAAATATATATTATATATATATGTATGAGAATCTCCTTTTTTTATTATCTTGTTTTTGTCTAAAAATTTAATAAACTTGAATAAAATATAAAATAAAGAAAGAGTTTCTTACAAATTCCCCAAAAATTTGTTATAATTCGATCCGAGAATAGGGATTCTCAAAAAATATAGAATCTTGCGTCTTTCTATACTTTTCAATTTTCTATATGTGAATTATATACACATAAGAATACACATAAGAAGGGAACGTGAAATTATCGTTTTATTCGCCTTGCCTAATTTTCATTTCGCGGAAGAAAGAATTCTCTCTTTTTTTTGTTTGATAGAGGTTTCCTGATTACTTATCAGGAATATCGGTAAAAAAGGATTATTCGCATAATAGAATTCTTTTTCTAATTAAATCTTATATTACCAAATGTTATCAAAGTAAAAATAAAATCCGAAGAATTTATTTTTACTTTGATTTCTATAAACTAAATAACTACTTGTTCTACACAAAAAAAAAGAATAATAATTTCTATTTTTTTATTTTTTTTTATTAAGCATCTACTTGATTGAATTTTGATTCAGAGGAAATAAAGCGTGGAGCTGAAATAACTCATTCAGAACGCCTTTTAAAAGATTACGCGGTACGATTGGATCGAATAGGCCCTTATGGAATAAATATTCAGCCGCTTGTGAGCCCTCAGGTACTGTTTTATTCAATGTTTGTTCAATTACTCTTTTACCCGCAAATGCAATGTAGGCGTTGGGTTCAGCAATAATGATATCCCCCAACATACCAAAACTGGCTGTTACCCCACCAGTAGTAGGAGATGTAAGGATTGATACATAAAATAACTTTTTATTTACTTGATAATCATATAAAGCGGAAGATATTTTAGCCATTTGCATCAAGCTCAAACTTCCTTCTTGCATGCGTGCTCCTCCAGAAGCACACACTAAAATAAGAGGTAAAAATTGATTGGTAGCATATTCGATCAAACGGGTGATTTTCTCGCCAACTACCGATCCCATACTACCCCCCATAAACTGAAAATCCATAATCCCAATTGCTACGGGAATACCATTTAGTCGACCTGTGCCTGTTTGAACAGCCTCAGTTAATCCTGTCTTTATTTGATAAGAATCAATACGATCTTTGTAAGGTTCCTCTTCTAAATTAAATTCAATGGGATCCAGAGAGACCATGTCTTCATCCATTGGAGCCCAAGTACCTGGATCAATCGAAAGCTCGATTCTATCTGAACTACTCATTTTCAAATGATGTCCACAGTGTTCGCAAATATTCATTTTTGATTTAAAAAATTTCTTATAATTTAATCCATAACAATTTTCGCATTGAACCCACAAATGCCTGTATTTTGTAGTCACATCTAGATCATTAGAACTTTCTGTTTCTGTTTCTGTTATAGTTAAATCACTACCATCCGGGCTCGGTTTTATACTTGAACTCTGGTTTTCACTACTATTTCTGCTTTCATCAAAAATGTAACTATAAATGTAACTGTCACTATAATTGTCAATACCACTTAAAATGTAACTATCAATACAAATTTGAGAACGAAAAAAACTGTCAATACAACTATTAATGTGGTTTTTCCAACTATATTTAGTATCATATATGTAAGGATCATAGTGGGGATCGTCACTATTAGATACACTATGCAAATAACTAAAATTCCGATAATTAGAAAAAGAACTTTCTAGTTCACTTAGAAAAGAATGATCATTGTCAATCTCAAAAATTTGATTTTCAATATCAAAATATATGAAATAACTGT
Organism: Corylus avellana; assembly: GCF_965113065.1. Taxonomy (NCBI): domain Eukaryota; kingdom Viridiplantae; phylum Streptophyta; class Magnoliopsida; order Fagales; family Betulaceae; genus Corylus; species Corylus avellana. The sequence continues at coordinate 22,263 of NW_028290578.1, forward strand.
CCCTATTATTATCCCTAACTAAAAAAGTATCATCGGGTATGAAATTCTGAATGTCTCTAACGCCGACTAAATGATCAACATTACTGTAACTAGAATTGTCACTATCGCTCCAACTAAGAGTGTTTTTATCTATATCATTTGTAATCGGGTCTTCACTTACACCGGTATTTTCAATAGGACCAAGACTATCCATTGATTTACTTAGCCTACAACTGTATTCTAACTTTTCTTTGGACAA
>NW_028290579.1:0-5000 GCF_965113065.1 Corylus avellana
GAAAAATTAAAAATTAACGAATTCTTGATTCCGAATACCCAACCTATTAATTAAGTTTTTATAACGTACTCTATTTTTCTTTGACAAATAAGACAGCAGCCGTTGACGTTTTCCCAGAATTTTACGTAGACCTCTTTGAGATAAATAGTCTTTTCTGTGCAATTCCAAATGTGAAGTAAGTCGTCTTATTTTATTGGTGAAACTCAATACTTGGAATTCAACGGATCCCCTGTTTTCTTCTTTTTCTTCTTGCGAAATAATTGAGATGAATGAATTTTTTACCATAAATAGGAATCGCCCCTCTCTTTTTTTGAGATATTTTTATCGATATATATATATATTTCTTGATCAGTAATAATAATGCCACTCATTTGAATTTGATATACACAATAATCTTAATTTCGTTAAGAATTCTTAATTTTGTCAAATAAAATTACTTAATTTATTACTCAATAATCAATCCCATTTTAAAAATTGGATTCGGATAGGATATCCTATACAAAAGTATAGTCTATTTCTGTACTCACAAAAAAAAATAAACAATAATTTAGACTTAAAAAAAATCAGAAGATTTTGTTGATTCATTTTAGATCGAATTAATATAATGACTTTTCAATCGCGGATACATACGAATCCTTGTCATACTGAAACGACTGCCATTATTGGTATCAAACCAATAGCGATTCATACAAGCTAAATCTTCTAATCGATAATTGGGCCAAAGAAAGAACTTTAATTTAATTAGTTTATTTTTACCTCTATCAAGATTTTTTCTTTTATTCAACAAAACTTGATCGAAATTTGTTACCTTATTTCCATTGCATCCATTGCAAAATACTGTATTTCTATGGATATTGTTTCTATTCCTAGAATTGAAAAAATTAGAATTCTCAATTCTCTACGATGCCTCGGGGATAAAATATTTTCAAGAACAAGCAAATCATAATGATTTTTGTCTCTATTTCCATTCATTTTTTGATGTATTGCAATGGATTCATAAAAATTCTTCTTATTTTTATCAACTAGGTATCTTTGATTAATTTGATGCTTACTCTTATGAACCAATGAAATACCTATGGTTTGATATATAATAAATTTTCCATCATTTTTTACAGACAGACGAACTGGTTCGATAATCAATATTCCCCTTTTCATCACTTCTGTAAGAGGTAAATCCTTATGGACTGTCATAATATCCAGATTAATTTCGTCCCTTTGAATAGCGGATATAACAATTTCTCTTGGATTTGTCATTCTAAGCAGGAGACAATATACTTTGATGTTATTGATGATTCTTTGATTTAAATAATCATTCCATCTCAATTGAAAATTAAAATACCTTTTTAGTAAGAGCTCAAGCTCTGCTTCTATTTTATTCCTGTATTGCTTTTTGTTTCTACGTTTTTTCATGTCTGATCCCGTATAATCTTCTTCAACATCTTTTTCTTTTTTTTTTTCTTGGTTTGAGAGAGCTGATTCAAGATCTGCTTGGTCCGCTAATTCTTTTTCTCCTTGATTTTTATTTTCTAATTCAAAAGTCTTTTTTTCATTCGATAATATAAAAATATCGCTTTTTTTCTTTCCAGTGATACTTTTATGTTTCTTAACATTTTTATTTACATTAAAATTGAAAAGAAGTAATTTGATTGGTATGACCCACGGTTTAATCTTATATGTATTATAAAGTATCACAAATTCTGGGAATAACCAAAGTTCTAGATTCGATATGGGACGACCTAGTATTTCTTCATTCATTCCCATCCAATCCACAAGAGGTTTTTTTGATTGAATGGGTTAATTTTTTGATCTTGATGAATCGTGAAATAAAAAAGACCTTTCTTTTTCTTATCAATTTTATCGATTATTTGATAATTATTAACCCCAGTCTTAGTCTTAGTATTTTTATTTCTGTTGGTGACAGTATCAATATCGACCCAGGCCCCAATATCGGTCTTCTTTCTAAGACAAAAATTGAGAATTTTCCAATCAAAATATTTTCGATCCATATCTTTTTTTCTATCTATACTATCATCTTCTCCTAGATAATTATTGATAAGGATACCTTCCAGCATATCAAATAGTTTGTGTTTAGGCGTATTGTAAGTATAAGAAATCTCTTGGTTATTATTTACTTGTAATGGCAATCCATAAATATATGAGTCTTTCTTATCCTCATAATTAATCGATTTATATGAAAAAAGATCATATCTATATTGTTTTTTAAATTTTCTTTTTGATTTAGTAATAAATCTATTTCAAAATCATTTTGTTTTTCATAATGAATTAATCGGTTTTTTTCATATGAATCACATTTGTTTAAATCTTTATTTTTAGCCGTACGGCATTGATATTGATTGACTCTATTTCGCCATTTTTGCGGTACTAATCGTGACCATCTAATCTGAGATAAATCATATTGATATTGATAATGATCCTTTAGCCAGTTTTTCCATTCATTAATTACAGAATTTCGAAGGTTCTTATGTTGTCTTAATTCGGAATCAAATATTTCTTGCGTTCCAACAAAATACTCTTTTATTTCATTCTTAAGAAAAAAATATGTTCTGTAATATTTAAAGACAGATCTTAACTTATATAAGTTACTGACTTGGGTTTGTGATAATTTGTAGAATACATATGCTTGTGACAAGTAAGATAAGTCCAAAAAAATATGTGAATTCTTATTAATACAAGGTGACCTTTTTATAGTTGAAATAAAGTTAATTATACTTTGATTTGTTTTATCAATTCTTTCTCGATTTGCTTCATTATTGTAAATGTATTTAGTAATAATTTTTTTTGTTAATTCAATAAAAAGCTGTGCATTGATTCTAGGGGTATTAATGATACGCAGAAAGATATACATAGATATCTTTTCAATAAAAAATTTTAAAAAATGATGGGATTTACGAAGTAATCGAATATTTTTTCTTTTTAATATCCGCCAAATATTTTTTGGTGATTCTAATCTTTTATCTTCATAACTTATTTTGTTAGGGTTAAGATTTATCTCTCGAGTTATAAACTCCCTTTTCTTGTCTTTTTTCATTTTTTCTATTTGATTTATGATTGTATTTGTTCTATTAGTTAGATTTTTAATCCTTTTTTCTGTCAATGAGTAAGTTGCCCAATCCATAGATCGAATTTCAATAGACGATTCGGGAATAATTTTATTATGTATTATCGAATCTTTTTCTTTTTTAGTTTCACTCAATTCGTATATTCCTAGTTTTTTCAATCCAAATAATATAATTTGGTTTCTTTTTGAAAATTCTTTTATTATTTTTTTAGAAATATAATGCTTTTGAGGACCCATTTTTTTGTTTCTTTTGCTTTTGCTACATTTATAAATGTAGCATTTATAAAAAATTTTGTTCTTTCTTTTAAAACTCTTAGAACTAAAAAACATTTTTTTTTTAATTTGAATTTCTTTTTTTCGAATTCTTTAAAAATGGGTTCAAAAAAGGAAAGTTGTTTTCGGGGAGAACCACAAGGCAGTTCAGCTTCCATTCCCAAAACTGTTAAAAAACAAAAATCATTTTTTTGTCCTTTCCCTTTCTTTTTAATTGGATCTTTATGAGGGGATCGTAACTTAGATCTGTGCCAAGGTTTCAGACGAAAAGGAAATAGTATCTTTATCTGAATACCGTCTGTTAACCAGTTTTTCGGAAATTCTTTTTCGGATAATTGAACGCCATTATAGGTGCATTTAACATGGATTTCTTTATTCAAATCCTTTAAATCCTCGGACCATTCGGGAAATTGAAATAATAATATACGAACAATATTTTTAGCTATTATTAATGAAGGTAATAGAATATATTTTCTAAAAATTGATTGGATTACTAATAAAAAACCTCTTATTACTTGAGCAAAGAAAAAGCTATCCCAAGCTTCTGCTATTTCTATACGAATTTTTTTCTCTCTTTTGTATTTTTCGTTTTTGTCCTCCTCTTTTTTCTCACTTTCTTTTGTCTTTTCCTTTGTATAATCCGAAATTTTTAATTCCTTCTTTTTCCAAATCCAATTTAAAAAAATGATTTTCATCAGCTCGGGAATATCAAAATAAAAAAAAAGGGGTTTGTCTAGTCTATCCAAAAAAAGAGGGGAATGCACATTTGCTTGAAACAGTTCCCAAATAATCGTTTTACGTCTTTGAGCTCGCACGGAGCCCTTTATTATATCTCGACGAAAATCCGATTGTTGTGAATAACGTATCAAAGCCAACTCTTCAGCTTGATCAGAATTATTAGTCTCTTTGTTATTAGTATAAGGATCGGTATTCTCCGGAATATCAGTAAAAATCACGACACGTTTGGCTTTTCTTGAACGAATTTGATGATTCGTTGGCCCATTTTTGTCATTTTCTACTTCCTGTTGTTCTAATTCGTCGATTAATTTGTATGACCATCGAGGAACTTTTTTATTGATTTCTTTTATTCCAATATATTTTTTTCTAATTGTTTTATCCCTAGGATCAGTTATAATTGCATCGAATAAAAATTTTAAAATTTTTATTCGATCTTCCGAATCAATTCTTACTTGTTTGTTTTCCTTAAATGAATAAAGTCCTTTCAAATTAAAATTTGATGTTGATTTTCCTGCAAACTTACTAATTATGTTCAAGAAATAAATAATTTCTGTTGATAATGATTTTCGATCAAATAGATTAACTTTCCGGTCAAATTCTGTGTAATTGGTAGTAAGAAGGATTCCATGAATCTTATTTATCCAAATTGTCTCTATGTAATGTTTTACAGAAGTTTTTATGATTGAGAATAAAAAAATATTTTTGATTTGTCCGCGATAGGGTCCGTTCAAGAAAGGATCATACATCGTAGGTAAATATTCTTTTTTAGTCTCATTATTACACAATCTAATCCTTTTTTCGATTATATCCAGAGGAATAAATCTCTTATCTAGAATTTCGACTCTATTTAAAAATTTGTTGCTTATGTTGTTCCTTTTTTGTTCATTGGTATAATTCCAATGATTATGCA
>NW_028290579.1:22500-27500 GCF_965113065.1 Corylus avellana
GAGACAAAGGGCTGATCTTTGAATAGGAAAAAAGTGGATCTGCAGGGTCCCAAATGAATTGGCTTATTAGAAAAAAGCCTTGTTCTTTGGAAGATCTGTCTTTTGTCTGGTACTGCACGGTTCTACTCTGCAAGAACTCCGAATCATTCTCTTGAAGCTCATCCTCTTCATCATAAATGATCCGCTTGCCCCGAAATGACCTAGCCCAATAGGGAAATCCCAATTCATTGGGCCTTTCGATACAATCAAATAGAAAGCCCCAAGGGCGCCATATTCTAGGAGCCCAAACTATGTGATTGAATAAATCCTCCTCTATCTGTTGCGGGTCGAGGACTCCTTCTCGTTCCCCTTCTTCAAACTCCGATTCGTATTGTTCATAGAGAAATCTCTGATCAACGATAGAACAAGATCCATTTTGCATCATATCTAAGGGATTCCTTGGTTCGGGCCGAAGAAGCAATGTCACTCGATCATTATCAAACTGACTGCAATCTTTTTCTGTCCGTGAGGATCCCACCAGGGGTGCCTTCTACTTCTAATAGGCCATGAACTAGATCAGAATCATTCTCAACGAGTCCATAAGAAGTGATCCCATTTTTTTCATCGGTCCGGGTAGAGACCAAAGGTCTTGAGCGACCGATCCGGCAGAACAACTCAAAAGATAAAGAAGTATCGTTAATTTCTTCATGCTCGTTCCAAGTTCGAAGTACCATTTGTACAAATAAGAATCCCCTTCGTTACATGATTTCTTCTTCATATAGATAGATATAGGATCTATGGAGCAATTACTTAGAAGTACATTTTGTGCAACAGCCCTTCCTATCTGATAGAAAAGGATCCCATGATCATGAACCGATCTTACCTGGGATCGCAAATCCCAAGTTTGTCTATGAAGAGCAGATCTAATTATATCAGTGTCTATAATTAATTTATTCTGTGTAATACTAATCGATAGGGCCTCATTGGTAAGTGCTACAAGATCTCGTACATTGGAACCCATGGTTATGGACCCGAATCCATTAGTATGGAACATTTTCTTTTCCAAGTGAAATCCCCTAGTATATGAAAGAGTGAAAAAGTGCTTTCGTTGTTGTGGAATAAGAAGCCTTCGTATCTTAATGCATGTATTTAATTTATTCGGAGCTATTAGAGCGGGATCTACTTTTTGGGGAAGATGAGTCGAAGCAATAACAAGAATATTTCTAGTGGAACGTCTTTCACAATCCCTGGAGAGATAGTTCACTAATAGACCGAGGGATAAGTAATTCGACTCATTCACATCTAGATCATGAATGTTTGGAATCCATATTATGCAAGGAGACATTGCTTTTGCTAATTCGAATTGAAGGGTGATATAAAATCGGTCTATTTCCGGCATCATATCCATAGTTAGCGCATTCGTCATAGTTAGGAGCTCCAGCTCCGTATCAAGGTCACGGTCAATATCGTCACTATCATCAATATCGTCACTATCCTCAATAAGAAAACCCTCAGGCTTGTTATCCAGGAAACTTGTTCAGAAATACTGTAATGAAAGGAACATAGGAGTTTTCCGCTAGGTATTTGACCAAATAGGATCGTCCAGTTCCTATAGAACCTATCACTAAAATACCCCTAGAGGGGGATAGGGCTAAGCGGAGCGAAAAGGGTTTTCCATGAGATGGGAAATTAAAACTATTAGCCCCACACGAGGTTTGTGAATAAGTGATTGTCTGATAATGAGCAAGGAATATCCGTCTTTCTGCTAAACAGGATGTATTGAACTCATAATTCATTAGATACTTTTTATGAATGTAAACTAAGTATCGTAAGTAAATTGCTCCCGGTTGTTCAATCATTTGATAACCAGAGTCATTCTTTGATAAATGATCACTATGAGTCAGACTCAATAGAATTTGATCAATCCTTTTTTCTGTCGTTAAGGTGGAGAACTGAACCAAGAATTCTCTTTCTTTATCATCAATCGAATCACTGTTCGAGACCCAGGATTCTATTTTATCATCAATCCAATCACCGTTCACGTTTTTTCTTTTTCTTATCAATGAATAGATCTCTTTACTTGTATGACTTAGATGTCTCGTATTTCTCGAAAAAGCGATTGGATTGATGGGATTTGGTATGATACTTATGAGATCGATGAGATTGATATTCAAATATTTCTTCTTAGAACGTATTGATTTGACCCCATAAGCGGGACCACCACCCCATAGCATGTTGCCGCCAGAAGCATAACCCCGTATTTCTTCTATAGAATCTCCTAATTGTTCCAGAGCAACTAGAAAGAGATTCTTTAACCATAAAGAATTCAGTTCAGATGTAGGATACCTATCCAGAAGTTTTCGCAACTCAATCATGTATGATGGAATCATCAAAGATTTGACCTTTTCGAACTCTGTCTGTAACTCACTATAGGCTCGAGAAACAAAGAGAAAGATGTGTACGAACGAGATATCCAGCAACAAGAAGAAGGAAAAGGATTGAATAGAGGAACTCCCGAACTTTTGGCGATCTCAGATGTGTCGATATCAATGGTGACTCATTATTTCGATGAATCATTTCTTCGGACAGAAGAAGATTATGTAAACACTTACTCGAAATCTCACTTATCAGATTCCATTGTGTCTTCCACAATTTTTTCTGAAGAATTCGCCATGATATATCTGATCCATGCATAATATCATGAAAAATGGATACAAATTTTTGGCTGCTACTTAGTATCGGCAATAGGTCTGAAAAAGTATCTAAAAATATCAAATTTAGATATTTGTACCCTGTCGAAGTAAGGAACCATGGCATATATGTTTGGAATAGATTCCATTTTGAGAGAGTTGAAAAAGCACTATCTCGTTGAAAGGTTCTATACATCTGCCCTTTCTCAAGGCATTTCTTTAGACAAAGACTCCGTTTTTTCCTCTTTTCGGATGGTAATATTTCTCAGAACATGGAGTGTGAATCAAACCCATGTTTGAATTGAAATTGAGATACTGCTGCAAGTTCTTCCCCTCTGAATCAGATAGATTCATATCTGAAAGAGGTTTACAATAAGTTCTTTCAAAATTTACTATTTGTCCCTCTGTTAGAGGTGTTCCAAAAATGTCTGCGATCGAGTAAATAGCTCTACGAACGAATGGATCGGATCGAATTGGAAAATGGAAAGATTTGTACAAGTTATACCTTTCGTCACCACTTTGTGGAAAATCGTTAGGTATGAATATGTTAGAGACCTGTGACTCGATTGGTGAAATAGTATCTCTCTCCAAAAAAGCATGTTTTTTTTTACCGCCGCACAAAGAAAATATTTTGTTGCGAATGAACAAGATATTGAGGAATTGTCCATACGTAAAATCATAATTATTGACACGGGCCTTTTCCACATAAAAAGGGAATCTTTTGTTACAATCGAAGCAGAAGTGATGTGGATTATTCAAGAATCGAAGTCGATTTGCTTTATAAAAAGAAGATATCAATGAACTTCTATGAAATGGTTTCGCGGGATTCGGCCAATTGTCTTGATCGTGGGATATCATTGAGAAATAGGAATACGTGTTATCAAAAGATTTCTTGCGATTATTTCTAGTATGGAATGAGTCAATCATCCACCACTTTGGTATCTTATTGAACAAAAATGGTGATATTGTTCCTCCATTGATCAAGAATTTCGATTTCTGGGAAGTATCATGATCATCCAATAAGAAGGGTTTCAATTTTTTCAAATGAACGATTTGAAGACCTATTGATTCTAACAACTGATTGCAGAGTTGATCATTCGGACCTTTCAATTCATAGATGTGGATCTCGGACCTATGAATGGGGATATTCCCGAAACTCACAAAGAAAAAAGGAAGTGAGTTAGACAAAAAGAGAAGAAACTTGGACAAAAAAAGAAGAAACTTGGACAAAAAAAGAAGTAACTTGGACAAAAAGAAAGGAAGTGACTTAGACAAATCTTTTTTGTCGATAACCTCAGACCAATCAATCGAATATTGATTAATACGTAATCGATCGAACACTACTTGAAAATAAAAACGGCTCTTCTGTTCAGAAATGAAATGTTCCAAATGTTCCTGGAAATTCTTGCTCCCATTGGACCATTTGTATCTATATGCATTAGGATCCCGATTCATAGATCTCTCGGTTCGAGAAATAAAAATACGAGGATCGAACCATTTCTTCTGGCTCTTTTTCAAATTTGATAAATGTTGGTTGATCGTATATTTCATTATAGTTCTATGATTCAGAGTATCATTTCCTATTTGATCCCTTTGCATTCCATATTCGAAGTTGCGATCGGATCTATTCATTAAAAAGAATCGATTCAATACATTTATTATGTACCCACAGGTGTTATATTGGATTTGAATCAGATTTCGGATCAATCTATATTGATTGACTGCCTCCATTATGTTGTTGCTAGCAAATACCACTATTTTGGGTTTTGGATCTTCCAAATCATTCCCGCAGGAGGTCCGGACCCATTTTTTTCTGATCCTTCGATAAAAGGATTCATTCTCTTCATAAAAAATAGGAGGTAGAACCAATAAATCTTTCTTTTTCGATTCATCCCTGGAGTTGAATACCTCATTCAAGAATTGTTTTTGATCCAATCTGCAGGAATCAATAGAAAAGGTAAATCCCTTATGATACGCCAGATCCGGCTCGGTTATTGATAGAGTGAATCTATCCGCCATTTCTTGAAATCTCTCTTCTGATTCAAAATCGTGGTGTAACGTGTATCCCCCCCTGTTCCGGTCACGAAATAGATGAAATAAATCAAAAAATGGATTTTTGTTCAAGAATGAAATCTTATTGGAACTGTCCATATCCAGTTCATCCTTCGGAACCATATCACATCGTGGATCTGATGAAATAGGATGAATTGAGACGGTATTTTGTAAATAAGTAATTATCTTGAATATATTAACTATTTCTTTATTTTCCGATCGCCTGGAAGGAACAAAAGAAACATCTTGTTCTTTCTTCAACAATTTCTGATCTCTAGT
>NW_028290580.1:0-10000 GCF_965113065.1 Corylus avellana
CAAACCATCCAATGTAAAGACGGTTTTCGGTGCTGGTTATCCAGTTACAGAAGCGACCCCATAGGCTTTCGCTTTCGCGTCTCTCTAAAATTGCAGTCATGGTAAAATCTTGGTTTATTTAATCATTAATCATCAGGGACTCCCAAGCACACGAATTCTCTATAAATAGAAATAGATAATTGAGGGCTTGTTATTCAACAGTATAACATGACTTATATACCCGTGTCAACCCACAATAATCAACGTCCATCGATATATGCTCTTATCTATCTAGATCCATCAGATTTTTTTTTGAATTGAATGAAAATGAAATAAAAAAAATAGAATATAAAAATATATCTAAATTATATTAATCTAATTTAGATATTCTAATTCTAATGGGTTGCCCGGGACTCGAACCCGGAACTAGTCGGATGGAGTAGATAATTGACTTGTTAAAAAGTAGGTAAAAAAATCCCTCCCCAAGCCGTGCTTGCATCTTTCATTGCACACGGCTTTGCCTATGTATACATCTCAAACTCAGTGCATTCCCTAGAGGGGACTCTAAAAAGAAAGTTGAAGACTCAGTCGATCAACCTTACTCTTACTGTATAAACATTTCATAATAGAAATAAATGAATTGTTTTGTTATCTCTTCATTCATTTAAGAATAAATTCCATTTACACGGTCTCATAATCAATCATTCATGATTGGCCAGACCATTCATGCAAATAATATCCAAGTACCAAACTCGCCCTCTATATAACCTACGCAAAGTAAAGAAGTTCTTGGGAAGATCAAAGAAAGAAAACTCTTCTTCCTCGGTAAAGAATTCTTCGAATAATTCCGAACCTAATCTTTTTAAAAAAGCGCGTATAGTACTTTTGTGTTTACGGGCCAAAGTTTTAACACACGAAAGTCGAAGTATATATTTTATTCGATACATACCCTTTTTTTTTGAGGATCCGCTGTAATAATGAGAAAGATTTGTGCATATACGCACAAATCGATTTATAATATCAAAATCCGATAAATCGGCCCAAGTCGGCTTACTAATGGGATGCCCTAATGCGTTACAAAATTTCGCTTTAGCCAATGATTCAATCAGAGGAATAATTGGAACTATTGTATCGAGTTTCTTAGGAGCATTATTTATTACAAATGAATTTTCTAGCATTTGACTCGGCCACCATTGAAGGATTTAGTGGCACACTTGAAAAATAACCCAAAAAGTCGAGGGAATGCTTGGATAATTGGTTTATATAGATCCTTCCTGGGTGAGACCATACATAAAAATGACATTGCCATAAACTGACAAGGTAATATTTCCATTTATTCATCAGAAGAGGCGTATCTTTTGAAGACAGAATTGATTTTCCTTGATATCTAACATAATGAATGAAAGGATCCTTGAGGAAGCATAGGATGCCCCCGAAAATCATTAACAAAAACTTCGGCAAGATCCTCCATTTTTCTATGTAAATAGATTCGCTCAAAAAGGACTCCAGAAGATGTTAATCGTAAATGAGAAGATTGGTTACGGAGAAAAGGAAAAGGGATTCGTATTCACATATATAAGAATTATATAGGAATAATAATAATCTTGAATTACTTTTTGAAAAAAAAGAAATAGATTTATTTAGAATAAAAAGAATATTACCATTAGAATACTCATGAAGAAAGAACCGCAATAAATGTAAAGAGGAGGCATCTTCACCCGGTAGCGAAGGGTTTGAACCAAGATTTCTAGATGGATGGGGTAGGGTATTAGTACATCTGCCACATAATTTAAATGTGGGAATTTGTCTCTAAAAAAGGAAATATTGAATGAATGGATCGTAAATTGTAAGATCTTATGATTTGTGCCCCTTCCAAAGAAGATATTAATCGTAGAGAATATGGGATTTCCGCAACGATTGCAAACCCTTCTGATATCATTTGAGAATACAAATTCTTGTTGTATCCCAAAAATTTATTTTGGTTAGAATCATTAGCGGAAATCATCAAATGATTCTGTTGATACATTCGCGTAATTAAACGTTTTACAATAAGTAAACTAGATTTATTATCATAAGCTACATTTTCCAACAAAATCACTCTATTTAAACCATGATCATGAGCAAGTGCATAAATATATTCCCGGAAGATAAGTGGGTATAGGAAGTCATGTTGCCTAAATCTATCTAGTTCTAAATATCCTTGAAATTCCTCCATTTATTTTAAATTAGATTTGAACTTGAACCGGGATAGGGGATTTCTTGGGGTATTAAATGACACATAGTACGATACAGTCAAAACAGGATATTATAGTAAGAAAAGACTAGATAGATACCCCGGAAACAGATAAGACTCATCAACGGACTCTTTATCCTCTCTTTTTCCATCTAATTAAATAGTTTTATGTTCATTCTAGGATAACAAGATGGTTATAAATCCTTTATTTTTTTCAACCCAATCGCTCTTTTGATTTTGGAAATTTGTAAAAAAAAATATTTTTATCAATATACTGCTTTTTCTACACATTCATCCCCACACTCTAATGGAGAATATCTACGAATAATTAGGATTTATAAAAAAATCGATAATCTAATCCACTTATGGTAAAAACATTTCCCGCACCAAGCACTAATATATTTTTAACGTTTAATTAGATCGGGTAATCATTCAAATTAAGAACAGAAGCTCGTTGCTTTTTTTGTTTCCCTATAATTGGAGCCATGGGGCTCTATCCATTTATTCAATTAACCGCAACTTTAAATTTCTTTTTTTTTGCGCGTCAAGAATTCAAACACAATTTTGGATCGATCCGATAAGATAAGAATAAAATATTCTCAGAATTCTCCATTAATACGACATGCTGCTTTCATTCCTTCCTTTCAGGGTCAGTCGCGGTCTTACAAACTCTACCGATGGTATTGACGAATCCGTTGCTTCATACAAATGTGTAAAAAATGCTAGTCGCACTTAAAAGCCGAGTACTCTACCGTTGAGTTAGCAACCCGAATCAAAATGTATAGATCTAATCGTAATCAAAAAAGAGATTGAATTTCACAACGCAATCAAAATATTAAATAAAAAAAAATATTTCTAATCGATTCTGAACATAACATAAAAATGAACATATCAGATGCAAATACAATGACGTCTAAGATAAGAATATAGATTAGGATAAAAATATAGATAAAATAAAAATTTATAGACTACCACATATTTTGTTCGTATGTTATCCATTTCTTTTTTTTTTTAATAAATTTTTTTTTAATAAATTGATTTTTTTTTAATAAAAAAAAATAAAGACTTCTTGTATCCCAGCAAATCCAATGAACCCACCATTTGAATAAAGTAAAATAAAAAACCAAGTCTATAGAACAGAGATAAATATATACATTTATTCACGATCGGATTATATTTGTTTGATATACTGTTGTCAATATAAAAGTTAATGTTGAGAAAAGAACATAATGTAGAAAACCATAAATTGAAATAAAAAATTATTCAATATTTTCTTATTAAATTTATTAAATTTATTAAATTCAATATAATATTTAATTACTATAACTATAAATAAATAGAAATTAAAAATAAAAAAACTAATGACTTGTATTAAATTAGCACTACATATTTAATAAAGATAAATACAAAAAGGTATAGGCGTAAAAAAAATTCGGAGAGAAGTATAAAAAAATCTTGATTGGGTTTACGCAATCAATATAAGTAAAAAAAGTAAGCTTAAATCCCATGTTTTTTTTATGAACAAATAAAATAAATAAAAAAAAATAAAGTTAAAGTTTCAACGAAAAATAAACCATTATTGAATTAGCGATAATGTAAAATTTTATATTTATAGATCCAACTATTTCATTCATTTATTCACTTGATCTTTTTTCTATCTATCTGTCTTATATGAATTTATCTCACTAAAATAAAAATAAATTTTTGTCGTTATAGACGACGACATCTTATGGTAGTAATAATAAATTGAGTAGGAATAGAGCAAGAGAGGGGGAGTTGTATAGAAAGGGTTATGCAAAGTTATATACAAGTCACCCCCTCCCCCCTTTTTTTTATTTATTGTATTTCATTAATTGAATTTAATCTGTTAATTAAGAGAAAGGTCCATAAAAACTCCCGCCTTCTTTGAAATGTCATGAACAGTTCCCGTAGGTTGAGCGCCCTTTTCAAGGAAATATAGAATAGCAGGAACATTTAAATAAGTTTGATTCTTTATCGGATCATAAAAACCCACTTTCCGAAGATCTCTTCCTTCTCTTCTGGATCGAACATCAATTGCAACGATTCGATAAACCGCCCATTGGGATAGATGTAGATGAATAATACCCCCCCCCCTAGAAACGTATAAGAAGTTTTCTCCTCGTACGGCTCAAGAAAATTAGAAATTATGTCTATATATAGAATTTATAATTAATGTCAAATAGATCCATCAAATCATCAAATCAATTAAACTATGATTTAAGTACTTTTTCTTATTCTTGCCCGAAAAAGAAAAAAATCATTCGTATTCACATCCTCCTAACTCAAGTTGGATAACTCTCAAATAATCCAAAGGAAAACCTTTAGGCATCCTTTATTGAGCGGTCTCTAACCACGCATTTTTTGTCTGTCTCCTTTAGAATTTATTTTGATTCTTCATTATGATCTATTTTTTGAGACAACTGAAAACGGTATTTACTTGTTCCAGGATTCTTTATCGTTGCCTTGAATCGTTTGGGTTTAGACATTACTTCGGTGATCTTTAATCATTTAAAAAAATGGCAGCAACATACCATTTTTGCAATTTCTTTCTATCAAAGAATCATACAAATGGTTGATTCCCATGTGATACACTTTTGATCGAAAGAGTTTTACCAATTCCAATAAATTTTCGTTATGAATTTGAAACTTGTTAGAATTGGATCCTTTCGATTTCTATATCGAAAATATACTTACGAAGTTGTTTCAACTTATTAATTAACACTAACCCTAGATCCATGTCCCTAAAAAATGAATCAATACTTTTTACTCGAGCTCCATCATGATCATGTACTATTTACATCGCAACCCTCAAAAAATGAGGTTTTTTCCAGTGGAACAGAACAAACGATGTCGAGCCAAGAGCACCCTCATTCCTATATAATTAATATAAAAAAATGGTGGATGTAAGAATCCACAACCGACCATATCCTTCAAGTCGCACGTTGCTTTCTACCACATCGTTTTAAACGAAGTTTTACCATAACATTTCTCTAGTAGGTTGCTGTAACCAGTATGTAATTGATTCAATTATGGAATCATGAATAATCATTGGTTCGGTCGGTACATAGTAATCTATACTTTTATGAATGGGTAGTTTCTGAAGAAGTCTCAACAAGAATTCAATTTACCCCATATAATATATCTATTTTTTTCTTTTTTAATTTATTAATTTAATGGGGTGGGGAATAAAGACTGATGTAAGGAAGGATTGGGGTTGTTATTATTTTTGATAAATCATAATCGAAAGAAAAGAACTAGGAGATCCCCATATCTATCATATAGACTAAACAAATGTTTCTGAAAGTAATTATTGAAATAAAATAAAGTTTTCAATGAAATAGAACGATAACAAGACATACATATAAGCATTTCCTCATTTTCTGCGTAGTTTATTTGACCTGAAAAATTCAATAATCTTTCTGCAATTTTTACCTAAGGTAATGTAATAAGGTAAAGTGAATAAGATAATAGATTTTGTCTCAATTGTTACATAGATTTACAATTATTCATTAGAATTAGAGAAACCACAAAATACTTAAAAACGAGGTTCAAAGAAAATACATATGTTACGTATGTAACTTGATTGTTTTTTAATGATACTCGGACAGACGCAGACATTGAAATTGGTATTTTTCGTTGACGATTAACTCCTATCTACTCCGTCAATTCTATGAAGATGATGAATCATAAATCAAAAAAGAATCCTATATTATATGTAGTTTAGGGAGTGCTAGACTATTTTGTATAAATGCAAGTTAAAACAAGTCCAGATTAAGTCATTGCTCCTATTTTTTTTTTTACTTTAAACCAGTTAATCCTATTGATTATTGATTATTGATTGAAGTTAATTAGTACCCCAATATCAAACGAACACCCGCGTTTATAATTTATAAATCCACAGAAAATTAATAATCAGACTGCACCACCATTTAAAGTTAAAGTATAGGGAAAAAAGAAAGAGAGGCTTTCGCATTTATATTTAGAATGCATCATTGAAAATTCCAATGGATATAAGAAGTAAGGCTTTTTTTTTTATTTTTATGAGTAACTAATTTAAATATGAAAGGTATGGACATAGAATGAAAAGCCCGTCCCCGGATCTTTTTTTTTATATTATAATAAAAACTCTTTTCTTTTGATCTATGTTCCCATCTTACTTGGATACAAATAGATTCAATTACATCTGTGTGTTATTTGGTGTTATTTGAACACGATTAAATTTGCGAAAAAGATATAATTCAGATAAGAATTAATCATTATAAGAAAAAAGAATCATATTCTATCCAATATTATTATACTCTTAATAAAAAAAAAAAAAGACAATCTTTTATTCTGATATAAAATCGGTATTATGATACGACATATATAATCTGATATGATATATATAATAAGTATGCTCTGGGACGGAAGGATTCGAACCTCCGAATACCGGGACCAAAACCCGTTGCCTTACCACTTGGCCACGCCCCATTTTATATTTCTATTCGACATTAATAAACACTAATATTCTTATTAGTTGTTCGTCAATTATAGTCTAAATATCTATAGAATAGATTGTTACTAGGATTTTGATACATTTAGATATAGAATTAAACGAAATTTATTGATCATTACATATAATTCAATTAAGATATTGTATGAAAGTATGATTTCTTCTATTCTCTTTTAATTTGAGAATTGAAGTATTTTTGGTTGAGTTAGTTCAAATCAAAGAAAAGTTTTTTGGTCTACCTTATTTTTATTTTTTAATTTTTACTCATTTTTTTTATATAACTTAAACTTAAAAAAAAAAAATAACATTATATTATTAAATTATTAATTTTATATTATTAATAACAATAACTCATATTAATAACTCAATCAAAATAAATACAATTATCTTCAAGAACAAAACAAAAAAACAAAACGTTTGTTATGCTTAATATCTTTAGTTTGATCTGTATCTGGTTTAATTCTACTCTTTCTTCAAATAGTTTTTTCTTCGCCAAATTGCCCGAAGCCTACGCTTTTTTGAATCCAATCGTAGATTTTATGCCAGTAATACCTGTGCTATTTTTTCTCTTAGCTTTTGTTTGGCAAGCTGCTGTAAGTTTTCGATGAGATTTTGAATACTGTCCTAGAAAAATTCATGATTTATTATAAAAAAAAGATTCTAACAATTGATAAGATCGGATAAGTCTTATAGTATAAAGCTTCAATTCAAATATTGAAATTCTTGTATCGCCACGATAAGTCTGGAGATCACCCCATTTACTAATTCGGACCCTTTTTTTACATTGAAAGAACCTATTAGAGTCCCCCACAATTAGATATTGTGGGTATGCAAAAAATTTTGTTAATGAAAGACTTGACTCATATTACATTACAAATGAATTTATGAAAATTCCTTTCTATTTCTTCTATTTCTAGCTTTATAAAAACCATTTTTGGTGTCAAAATGCGGTATATGTGGTATAAAAATGGAGAATCTATTCTCTTTTTTTCCAAAAAAATGATCTTGGAGATTGTGTAATGCTTACTCTCAAACTATTTGTTTACACAGTAGTGATATTCTTTGTTTCTCTCTTTATCTTCGGATTCCTATCTAATGATCCAGGACGTAATCCTGGACGTGAAGAATAAAAAATAAAGTTTTTGTTTTCCTTGCTCGATTTTTAAATGTTCTTAGGATTTTATTTATTCCACATCTTTAACTATTAAATAAAAAAATAAAAAAAAAAAAAGACTCGTCGAAATTGAAAGATAAATAAAAAATACCACGTCATTGACAAAAGCGGAAAGAGAGGGATTCGAACCCTCGGTACGAAAAACCCGTACAACGGATTAGCAATCCGACGCTTTAGTCCACTCAGCCATCTCCCCCAATCGAAAAAGGATAATTACTATGTTACATTACACAAAAAGTAAGGTTTGAAAAAAGAGTCTTTCTTTCTTTTATACCATACCTCTTATTTTTATTTTTTATATTCTTTTTATTATATATAATTATATAGTATCTAGACATATAAAATATAAAAAATATTAAAAAATATAGAAACTAAAAGTAATTCCATTGAGATAAAGTAAGGGC
The DNA here is from genome assembly GCF_965113065.1 of Corylus avellana. Classification (NCBI taxonomy): domain Eukaryota; kingdom Viridiplantae; phylum Streptophyta; class Magnoliopsida; order Fagales; family Betulaceae; genus Corylus; species Corylus avellana. Next base: position 8,304 of record NW_028290580.1, read on the forward strand.
TCGAAAGAGATATCTCCAATCCACTATTCCAATGAATATAAATTATAATTCTATAATTATATATATATATATTATAAGTAATAATAGTAATAATATATATTATAAGTAATAAATTATATATTACTACTATATAATTTAATATATAATAAAAGTACCTCTTTGATTTCGTCTCCAAGAGCTTTTTTTAATTCCACAGCCCGGCCTGGTCAGTACCTCGCTGGGCCTTTTTTGTTCCAATGAATCATAGAAAAAATGATTTATTTGATTTGAAAAAAGGATACTTGTTATTGAAACAACAACAATCATAATAAAGACTATTTCGATTCCTATGATACAGAATAGAATCAAAGTGCCATTTCTTAATTATTTGATCTTTCTTTTTTTTATTCCATTTACTTTACTGGAATAAAAAAAAGAAAGAATGGAACCATATATTCTTGCAGAATTTTATGTTTTGGCGTACATTATCGAACCGTATCCGTCAATGTCAAAGCACCCCCATCAAAAAAAGGTGTTATTTAGTTATTTAAATGACTCCTCTTTCCCTAATTTAATCGGGCTCCTTGAACAAAGCACGTCAACGCTCTAATTTTCATGATTCTTTTCTGATCCTATCTTCTTAATTATTATGGCTAATTTTTTTGTTCGACAAAGGATACATTTATATACAATAATCACATTGTAGCGGGTATAGTTTAGTGGTAAAAGTGTGATTCGTTCTATTAATCCCGTAATAGTTAAGGGGTCCCTTCGGAATGTTTGATTACTATTCCGATCAAAAACTTTATTTCTTAAAAGGATTTAATCCTTTACCTATCAATGAAAGATTCGAGGAAGAATGGACATTCTCGTGATTTATATCCAAAAGATTCAATTAGAAATTAAAAAAAAAATTGGATTATGAAATTACGAAACATAATTTGTTTTTAAATTGGATCAATACTTCCAATTGAATGAGTATGAGTAAAGTATCCATGGATAAAGAGAGAAGGGAGTATTTCTAATCGTAACTAAATCTTCAATTTTATGATTTGTATGTATAAGAGAGATTGAAGCAAAATAGCTATTAAACAATGACTTTGGTTTACTAGAGACATCGACATATTGTTTTAGCTCGGTGGAAACAAAATCCTTTTCCTAAGGATTCTTTCAAATAGAAATAGAGAACGAAGTAACTAGAAAGATTGTTAGAATCCCCCTCTTCTATAGGGATCATCTAGAAAGCGGGTTGTTTTGAATGCATTCAAACGGAAAAGCTGACATAGATGTTATGGGCCGAAATTCTTTTTTCATTTTTTTTTTATTTCGTTTACATCTGACATCTGTGGAATTTATCCATCTTCCATAAAGGAGCCGAATGAAACCAAAGTTTCACGTTCGGTTTTGAATTAGAGACGTTAAAAATGATGAATCAACGTCGACTATAACCCCTAGCCTTCCAAGCTAACGATGCGGGTTCGATTCCCGCTACCCGCTTATATCTCTATATTTATTATTCTAGATTTAATATATATATATTATAGATATTATATCTAGAATAATTTATTCATTTATATTTATTATATATTAAAATTAACATTAATTATATTAATATATTAAATAATATAAAAATAATATAATTAATCAGATTAATGTAATTAATCTAATTTAATGTAATTAATATACCGAATCGTTGAATTGAATGTGCAATTTTTGGA
>NW_028290580.1:12500-17500 GCF_965113065.1 Corylus avellana
CAATTACTTCAATTATTTATGAGAAATTCCCATATTTTTTTTTTGAATATAATGAGCCTATCCTCCCTTCTCTATTCATATTCAAAAAAGATCTCAAAACTGATCACTAATCCAAGACCAGAATATTCGGAGGACTCTTCTGACCAAACAAATAATTGTCAGCAACGTTGTTTCTTTTTTTTTTCAAATCCAAAGAATTCTTCTTAATTTATACGTAGGTCGTTGATTCAGCATTGGATAAAAAGGAGGGGTTGAAATACTCATAATTTTTTCCAAATTGCAAAAATAAAAATTAAAGATAAAGGGTTCAAATCATTTTATCGACATGAGTGTTCTATATCGAAAAAACTTTCTAACTATTCATTTTGAAACCATTTTCATATTAACATTAAAATATTAACCTAGTAGTAGAAAGAGTACCTTGCTGAGTGTGGACTTCAAACGGTTTAGTTTTAACCATGTTAATTGTTCCACATTATTATTATTGGTTGATAGAGAATCAAAGTAGATTTACCAATGAATCGCGAAATGCTATGGTTCTGAAATATGATTTATTAATTTATTCAAAAGTAATTCGCGCGATCATGCACCTTTCCAGTTATAACGAAAAAAAAGTGCAGTTGGTTGGATCCAGCCTATTCTTGAAATAAACAACTCGCACACACTCCCTTTCCAAAAAAGATCAATACACCGAACACTACACTTAGATTTATTAGATTTGTTGCTAAAATATCGGTATTAAACCCGAAACTCCCGGCGGATGACCAGTAACCCAAGGAAAGGAAAGAATCGGTTACATTTTTCATAAGATCTCCTCTTCTATTTCTATATAGATAGACTAATTATCTCTTTATTTTTCTTTTTTATATATCTTTCTTTATATCTTTATTTTCTTTTGCAATTTCCTATTTTATATTTTATTTTAACTCTTTTTAGAAAGAAAATGAAACTAGAGTTCAAAATATAAAAATATATTAAATATATTGATTTATAAATCAATGGATTTTTTCAATTGGAAATTTCCAATTGAAAAAAAAAATGATACTTATCTTTATTAGAATTAGGTACCAGGCCTTATGTCAATTCCGAAGTATCTCGTTTGTTGTAACACTTCCTACAAAAGATTTCCCATTGGAATAAGAAGGGGAAGGAAGAAGGCGAGTCGGTATGCTAACTCCTCATCCTCCAATCAGTCCTTCCCACTTCCCATGGGTTATTGTCCCAACAAATAAATAATTGTAGGAGTGAAATCTTAATATAATTCGAAAAAGCGAGAGCAGTAAGTCCAAAGAAATAAACTAAGAAAAAATACGTATTGTTTTGTTATAGGATTAAACAAAGGGATTCGCAAATAAAAGCGCTAAGGCTACAACTAGTCCATAAATTGTTAAAGCTTCCATAAAAGCCAGACTAAGCAATAAAGTACCTCGTATTTTTCCCTCCGCCTCGGGCTGTCTCGCGATCCCTTCTACAGCTTGGCCCGCAGCAGTACCTTGACCAACCCCAGGTCCAATAGAAGCAAGACCGACAGCCAACCCGGCAGCAATAACGGAAGCGGCAGAAATCAGTGGATTCATGATAAATTCCTCATAACAAAATAAGTAAATAGTTAATGATACAATAAACCAAGAAATTATGACTTAATTATTCCATCGCTAAGATCTATACAGTCGAAGGAACTAAGAACTCTGAATTGAAGTAATAATATTATTGAATCATCAGAACTACTTCGATATTTCTTTTTTTTTAGTTTAAATTCACATAATTTTTGTGAATCCATATGACTTTTGTTCTTCCATTTCTTTCTTTTTTCCAAACCATTCTCTTTGAATTTTTCGTTTTTTTCCTTGATTTAATCTCTTTATTCATTCAATATTCACTTTATCTAAATTCACAGTATTAGATATTTATTAGTTATATATGAACTAAAGATATATCTAATTAATATCTAATATCACATATACATGTGTTTCTTCCATAACGTAAATCAACTATTCATATCTTACATTCAATCGGATTCTAGAATTATTCTTCGAAACATTCACAAGAGTTGTCTTATAGCAATTAGATTACATACATCTAGTTCGGCTTCTCCTCCCCTAACCAATCTATATATTTTTTTTTTCAATTTCACTTTTGTTTTTTGTAAATCTTTATTTTTTCTTTTATTATTCGACCACATGGGTACAATCAATCTACATGTACAAATTCGTTAGATCGAATCATTGCGTCGAAATATCAGTATTTGATTGATATAAGTTAATGTAATTTATTATTTATTAAAATTCTCTTTTGGTCAATCGTTGAATTGGATGAAATCAACTTGAATGGGCATCATTCTATATAACAATAACATCTTTTTTTTATAGCACATTGTAGTAATACTATAAGTAATCCCGTCAAAATTATTATTCAGATTATGATTACTAATAGCTAATAATATTGAATATTCGAATTAAATCAACAAAACAATAGAAAGAGAATATTCATTGGAGGGGGTATAAATGGACCGAACTTGAATTTTAGGAAAAAGATCTTTTAGATCTCTTTCCTTTTTTTTACTTCCCTGTTTGTTGCAACTCCCTAATATCTCTAAGATATTAAGCTTTTTTTACTATTACTCTCTAGAGAGTATATATATCTTAGTTATATATTTATTATATATATAATAGATTATATATATTTATAAATAGATTATATATATTTATATATAATATGTTATGTTCCCTAAGCGGATTATCGTGATACGCGCATATATTGCGTAAGTCTTAAGCTAAAAAAGCCTATTTCGAAAACAAGTCAATGATGACCCTCCATAGATTCGCCTATATAAGCCGCAGCTAAAGTTGCAAAAATAAGAGCTTGAATACCGCTTGTAAATAATCCAAGTAACATGACAGGTATAGGAACCACTAAAGGTACTAAAGAAACAAGAACAACAACTACCAATTCATCAGCTAATATATTTCCGAAAAGTCGAAAACTAAGTGATAGGGGTTTTGTGAAATCTTCTAAGATATTAATGGGTAAAAGGATTGGAGTTGGTTGAATGTATTTACCGAAATAACCTAATCCTTTTTTGGTAAGACCCGCATAGAAATATGCTAATGACGTGAGTAAAGCTAAAGCAACGGTAGTATTTATATCATTTGTAGGTGCGGCTAATTCCCCATGAGGTAACTGTATGATTTTCCAAGGTAAAAGAGCACCTGACCAATTCGAAACAAAAATAAATAGAAACAAAGTTCCAATAAAGGAAACCCATGGGCCATATTCTTCTCCAATCTGAGTTTTGCTCACGTCTCGAATGAATTCAAGGACATATTCGAAGAAATTCTGAATGTCAGTAGGAATCGTTTGTGGATTACGAACAGCTATAATGGCTGAACCTAATAAGATAGCAATTACAACCCAAGAAGTAATAAGTACTTGGGCATGGACTTGAAAACCTCCTATTTGCCAATAGAAATGTTGGCCAACTTCCACACCAGATATATCGTATAGCCCTTTTAGTAGTGTGTTGATAGAACATAATAGAACATTCATATTGCCCTCTGAAGGAAATAGAACTTTAAAAAGAATTATTTTGATTCAACCATCTATTTTTCGACTTGCCTACTTGAATTATATATTTTGTATATTAACTAATCACATAATACCCCTATGACTTGTATCTCTTTTGTGCGATTAAGGAATGGTAACCGATTTCATAAATCTATGGAGTTCCCCAAATAATTTATTTATCTTATATCTTATTATTAATCACGTATTTCGTATAGCTAGAACGACCCTCACAAATTGCAAATACTAATTTGTTAAGAATTAATCGGATTGAAGCTATAGCGTCATCATTTGCTGGAATCGAAATATCTGCAAGATCGGGGTCACAATTTGTATCGATTAAACAAATCGTTGGAATTCCCAAAATGATACATTCCCGAAGAGCCGTATATTCTTCTTGCTGATCAACGATTATTACAATATCGGGTAATCCCGTCATATATTTAATCCCGCCCAGATATGTTTGCAAGTGAGATAATTGTCTCTTCAACATAGCCGAATCTCGTTTCGGAAGACGGTTGAGTCTCCCCATCTTTTGTTCCATTCTCAAGTCCCTGAACTTATGAAGTATCGTTTCCGTAGTATACCAATTCGTTAACATACCACCGAGCCATTTTTTATTAACATAATGACAACGAGCCCTTATTGCAGCCCGTGCTACTGAATCAGCTGCTTTCTTTTTGGTACCAACAATTAAGAATTGTTTTCCCCTACTTGCTGCATCAAAAACTAAATCACAAGCTTCTGATAAAAAACGAGCGGTTCTAATAAGATTTATAATATGAATACCTTTACGCTTTGAGGAGATATAAGGTGCCATTCTAGGATTCCATTTACTAGTACCATGACCAAAATGAACTCCTGCTTCCATCATCTCTTCCAAATTTATGTTCCAATATCTTCTTGTCATTTCTCTCCCCACACTTCGTCTCTTTTTTTTTTTTGTTTTAAGAGGAGGTACCCTGAAATAGAAATAAATAATTGTTCCGATGGAACCTTCTTTTCTACCTCTAACGGATATTAGTCGTTGATACATGATTCACGCCATTAATTTCTTTCTATTCTAAATTACTATTATTTATTATTACCAAATAAAAAAAAAAATGACCGCAAATAGTTAAAATCTGCTCTTAGGAATCATTAAATCCTCGCAATAATTGTTTGGGTGTATCGTGTAAATTCTTTGAAATGAAAAAATAAAATAATTCTCTGTGGTGGAACAACATATCTCTCATTTCCACCCCGAATAAATCATTCTTTTTGGTTTCCAAAGGAATGTTGTTAGGTTGCCTTGAACGTTGCACTAATCCTTTGAATCCAGTACCAACGGGTATCATCCCCCCCAGAACAACGTTCTCTTTCAGACCTTTCAACCAATCGATACGACCCCGGAGAGCGGCTTTTGCTAAAACTCGAGCAGTTTCTTGAAAACTTGCTTC
>NW_028290580.1:30000-31241 GCF_965113065.1 Corylus avellana
TCAATTGTTTTATAGATCGTTCTGCAAAGTCCTTTTTTTTACTGTTAAAATAGAAAAGAAAATAATTATGTTATTAAGTGGATACAGACTTCCTATGGGAAACAACATAGACATAGTGGTTGTCCAACAATATACTACACATAATAAAATATTGCCTTGGGCAAGTCACATATTGCGCGTTCCCGCTTTTTTTTTTATTCTTTTAGAAATCTTATTTATGTTATGCTTGCTTTATTGAACTCATTTCATATCATGGTTCAAACGTTAAAAATCGGTGGGCTTTACTAATCCTTTTCGAAATCCAAAGAGGTTCCCATGGAAATGAACCACTGGATCATCTGTCAACTGATCAATCAATTACTTCTTCAGAATACTAAAAAAAGATTATTTTATTTTCTTTTTATTAATTTTTCATTATTAATTTTATTAATATTAATATAGGCCTATACTCTTTTTTCCTTCGTCAATTTGATTCTTTCAATGGATATCGGGATTCATATTGAATAGAATCAGAAATTCTAGGAATTAGAATTGTAAGAGTAAGAATTGCCCTTCGATTTTTTCAGATTGATGATTGGAATCAACACAAATTAAATAGATGAAGCAAAGAAATAGAATTGGTACATTATGTAAATACATTACATATATGTAATTGATATCTATGAAGATACATATTGCAGATTGATCTATATTAAACCTCTATCTTTATACAGTACGACTTTATATACTACAATAACAATAATAAGTATGGTAGAAAGATTCATCTATTTCTTTCTACCATACTATCGAATCTCATAAAATACTGATGATTCTCGTCCGCTTATTTCATTTAAGACACGAAATCTTAATACTTTTCATTTTCTTTTTCTTTTCAATCATTGATAAAAAGATAAAAACTAAACAGTCAAGTTTAATTCAAATTAATCATTTTGACTGACTGTTTTTACATATATTATAAGTAAAAAAGCAGTAGGAACTAGAATGAACAGTGCAGTAGCAATAAATGCGAGAATATTTACTTCCATAATCTCATCGTTTCATTTTTAATTAATTCGCAATAACTCGGGATTTAATCCCATAGAGCTGATAAATCTTTCGCCTGTAAATTCAATATTTCAATGGGATGAATTACATCTCGACGATATCGAATCGGAGCAATATCATGAATAACAATATCTGAGCTATCAAATTGATTCATCGTCGAGAATTAAATAGTATAACATAGGAAGATCTTTTATCCA
>NW_028290581.1:5000-7500 GCF_965113065.1 Corylus avellana
CACATATAGAAAATTGAAAAGTATAGAAAGACGCAAGATTCTATATTTTTTGAGAATCCCTATTCTCGGATCGAATTATAACAAATTTTTGGGGAATTTGTAAGAAACTCTTTCTTTATTTTATATTTTATTCAAGTTTATTAAATTTTTAGACAAAAACAAGATAATAAAAAAAGGAGATTCTCATACATATATATATAATATATATTTAATGTAGAATATATTAGAATAAGAATATATAATATATATTTAATGTAGAAAAGTTGTAGAAAAGTGAAAAATTCTATTTAGTTAGTTCTACATTCCTTGTTTTATTATATTTTATTATATTTATAAATTTTTATTTATAATTGATATATAAATATTATGTACTTACATATACTCACTTAGTTTAGCTATACTTAGTATAATTATATATGAATTATAATGATTATACGATACCTTTATAACAATATAAATAACAATATAACAATAACAGGTACAAATATTAAATCCAGGTATCCATTTTATGACAACTCTAAATACCTTACCCTCTATTTTGGTACCTTTAGTGGGCCTATTCTTTCCGGCAATTGCGATGGTTTCTTTATTTCTTCATGTTCAAAAAAATAAGATTTTTTAGATATAGATATGATGGGACCAAATCTCATCTATTTTTTTTTCAAGACTTAGACTTAGACCATAACACAGATATCTTTTTATTAGAATAAAATATGTGATGTGGTTTCCCCCGAGCATAAGCTATTATGCATGCGCAAACATGATATATACGTAAATGAATTATATATATTTCTATTTGAAAAAATCGGGAATCGGGGCGAATGTCCGAAATGTAAAGTTAATGTATCCATATGTAGATATCTATAGGGAATCATACGAAGCGGATGTTATTATTTTAGATCTAAGCAATTCGATGAATTACTCCTAAAAGTTCACATCGGAATAGTGCTAGTTGATGAGAGTTACTTCGGAAACACACAAAAAAAGTAAAATTCATTTGGGTTATTCTCTCAATTTCAATAAAATGCAACTAGATCTAGTATGAATTGGCGATCAGAACATATATGGATAGACCTTATAGCGGGGTCTCGAAAAACAAGTAATTTCTGCTGGGCCTTTATCCTTTTTTTAGGTTCATTAGGGTTTTTATTTGTTGGAATTTCCAGTTATCTTGGTAGGAATTTTATATCTTTATTTCCGTCTCCACAAATAATTTTTTTTCCACAGGGGATCGTGATGTCTTTCTACGGGATTGCGGGTCTCTTTATTAGCTCCTATTTGTGGTGCACAATTTCGTGGAATGTAGGTAGTGGTTATGATCGATTCGATAGAAAGGAGGGAATAGTGTGTATTTTTCGTTGGGGATTTCCTGGAAAAAATCGTCGCATCTTACTTCAATTCCTTATGAAAGACATCCAGTCCATCAGAATAGAAGTTAAAGAGGGTATTTATGCTCGTCGTGTCCTTTATATGGAAATCAGAGGACGTGGGGCTATTCCCTTGACTCGTACTGATGAGAATTTGACTCCACGAGAAATTGAGCAAAAGGCTGCTGAATTGGCTTATTTCTTGCGTGTACCAATTGAAGTATTTTGAAAAATGAACTGAAAATCGTGAATGCTTTTTTTTTTTTTTCAAAAAAATTGATATTTTGATAGAAAGAGAGTTCTTTCCTTTCAAAATCCGAATAATATTCATTACTTGAAGGGGCGCTTTTGTGCATTTATTTATCGGAAGGAGGCACTTTCTTCGAATTTTAGCAAATGATATATTTGAAAACAATATCTTTAATTCGAATTGGAAGTGCGAATTTGAATTTGAAGTGGACTCTTTCTTATTCTGTATTATTTCTAAATTCAAGTACTAACCACTGAATCATACACACAAAAAAAAGCAAGGAATAGATTCATGGGCTCGATGACTTGTAATAGAAGCTATCCTTGATATGAATATTAGTTAATATCATATGGAGTCGACGAATGAGAATGAGGCGAGTTCATTAAAAATTCAAAGACGAAAAAATGGCAAAAAAGAAAGCATTCATTCCCCTTCTATATCTTGCATCTATAGGATTTTTGCCCTGGTATATCTCTCTCTCATTTACTAAAAGTCTGGAATCTTGGGTTACTAATTGGTGGGATATTAGGCAATCCGAAATTTTCTTGAATATCATGCAAGAAAAGAGTATTATAAAAAAATTCATAGAATTAGAGGAACTCTTCCTCCTGGACGAAATCATAAAGGAATACCCGGAAACACATCTAGAAAAGCTTCGTATCGGAATCTACAAAGAAACGATCCAATTGATCAAGATACACAATGCAGATTGTATCCATACGATTTTGAACTTCTCGACAAATATAATCTATTTCGTTATTCTAAGTGGTTATTCTATTCTAGGTAATGAAGAACTTGTTATTCTTAACTCTTGGGTTCAAGAATTCCTATATAACTTAAGCGACACAATAAAAGCTTTTTCAATTCTTTTATTAACTGATTT
>NW_028290581.1:12500-20000 GCF_965113065.1 Corylus avellana
AGAATATTGTAAAATGAAAGATTGATTATACCCAATTTTAATCGATTTCAATTAATCCCTCGTTACGGCTCATAAGATAAGTAATAGGTAGGGATGACAGGATTTGAACCCGTGACATTTTGTACCCAAAACAAACGCGCTACCAAGCTGCGCTACATCCCTTTCCATTGGTCGACAGTGTCATTGTAGAGAATACCTGTATTGTTTTCCACATCTTTATTTTCTCCATTCATATACAAAAATTATCTTGTCATTTCTTCTTTTTTATCTCATATCATAGAACATATATTTAATATTTCATTCTAATAAATAATTAATTATAATAAAAGGCTTATACACATACGTAACGTATAATTAAACCCGCTTAAAAAAATGAATAGAATATTTTTGGGGAATGCTGGGACAGAAAAAGGCGTATTTTTTTTTTAAGAAAAGGAATAGCTACTGAATCATTGTACATTTCAATTTGAATTAGGGATTCCGCATACAAATACAAGTGATCATTAACTACACCTACGTCTGATCATATATGTATTACAAATTACAATAAAGAAGGAGTATTTAAAATGCGAGATCTAAAAACATATCTCTCCGCGGCACCGGTAGTAAGTACTCTATGGTTCGGGTCTTTAGCGGGTCTATTGATAGAGATCAATCGTTTATTCCCGGATGCGTTGATATTTTCCCTTTTTTAATTCTAGTTCTAGTTATAGTTATTGATATGGGAAGGGGTGAAGAAAATTAGAGATATAATCAAATATCTGTGACTAATCCCTCCCCTTCCCTTCTTTTACTTTTCTAATTTTTAAAATTAGAATAAGTTCGAAAAGAGAAAGAATAAAAGTGGATTCAACTTCAGTAAAACTCGGAACTCGGGCCGGGACTCTAATTTAAATTTAATTAATAAGATAAGAGAATGAGAACGGAAATGGAAATTGATGGCCGGGTCAACAATATCATACAAAATACTTAAATGAAAAATGAAATACTATACTAGGATTATAAATCTAGTTAGAAATCATTGTATTACTTATTAATACTTTTTTATTACTATCTTGATTTCAACGAAATCTTTCAGAATTTGATTTCGAGTTAGCAACTTCTATTTTTTTTCGTTCCTTTCTTCTCTTTGGATCGGAAAATAGAATAGTTGGGTGAATCAAAAATCCAAAGGAGGTTCATGGCCAAGGGTAAAGATGTTCGAGTAACCGTTATTTTGGAATGTACCAATTGTACTCGAAATAGTGCTAATCGAAATGGTGCTAATAAGGAATCAATGAGTATTGGTATTTCCAGATATATTACTCAAAAGAATCGACATAATACGCCTAGTCGATTGGAATTGCTAAAATTCTGTCCCTTTTGTTACAAACATACAATTCATGGGGAGATAAAGAAATAAATCGAACCGATCCGATCGCTTGTATGTCACCCTTCCAAGGAAGATTAAAAATGACATATTATATATATATATATATATATTTAAAGATAAACAAAACAAAATCCCCCATTGAAATAGGATTTTCGGGATAAGGAAGAAACAAATCATGGATAAATCCAAGCGACTCTATTTTAAATCCAAGCGATCTTTTCGTAGGCGTTTGCCCCCGATTGGCTCGGGGGATCGAATTGATTATAGAAACATGAGTTTAATTAGTCGATTTATTAGTGAACAAGGAAAGATATTATCTAGACGGGTGAATAGATTAAACTTAAAACAACAACGATTAATTACTATTGCTATAAAGCAAGCTCGTATTTTATCTTTGTTACCTTTTCTTAATAATGAGAAACAATTTGAAAGGGGTGAGTCGACCACCAGAACTACTGGTCTTAGAATCAAAAAGAAATAGGCTTACTCTTCACTTGAATCAAAATTCCAATACGAATTCAAAGGCGGATTGATATTTTGTTCGAAAAATTCGCGAATCCATATTTTATTGTCGTATTATCATAAGAAAAAAAGAATAAATCTTTTTTTATTAAACGTGTTGTTTGTTCATTTTGACGACTTTATTATTATATTTTATCATACTAATTTCTATTCTACCTTCCCGGAGTTAATTCTCCAGTGAACTCCATTTTAAATTTAAAACATTCCGATGAATTCCTTCCAAATATACTTATTTTAGAATCTCATTGGAAATCATATAAAGGCAATTTCTATTTAATATAGCTATTTGCGCAAGTATTTTACGATTAAGAAGCAACTGCCTCTTGTACAGATTGTGTATTAATCTATTATAATTATAGTATATGCCTTTACCGCGAATTACTGCATTTATCCGAGTAATCCACAAACGACGAAAATCTCTCTTTTGCCTACCTCTATCCCGATAAGCCGAAAACAAAGCTCTTATTTTCTGTTGAGTAATAGTTCTAGTAAGTCTTGAATGAGCCCCTCGAAAGCTTGATGCAAATAAACGAATTTTTGTTCTACGTCTCCGAGCTATATATCCTCGTTTAATTCTGGTCATTGAATAAATGAAACTTCGATGAATAACTAATTGATTTCCTTTCTTTCAGTTATTCCTTTTCCCTTTCCTAGTTTATTAATAACAAAACGGATTCTTCCAATGTATAAACTAAAAACTCCAATGGCTTTTGCTACTATAACCTTCCCGACCACGATTTTTTCTTTTTTTCTGGGCATTTCACTGCGAAATAAGAAATTGTATTGATAGTGATACTAGATATTAAAAACTAGATATTAAAAAAAGCATATTAAATAAAAAAAGAAAAACAAAAAGTAGTAAATCTAAATGGATAAAAAAATCGTGGGTTCCATCGTTTCTATGGTTACTTTTTTAACGGCGAGGTCCCCTCTATACACCGGAGCCCCTTCTTTCATTTAATCAATGCTATTGTTAACTTGTACAGTTCACACTTTTTGGCTCTACCCATGAATTATCCAGTAATCAGTCTTTCACAATGAGATCTACCTATACAGTAACGATATTTAATTATGAAGATTAGCTGTGTAGCTGACCCTGTTAGTCCGTTGTTGCAAGAGTAAGGGCATAATCTTTCTGCCTTTTCATTTTAATAGTCTTTCCCCTGCTTAGTGGATAACCATTTGCTACCAATGGGAAATTCTTTTTCATCTTAAATTGAAAATTGAGACGGTTGGATTTATACCAATAGAAACCATAAAATTTGATACACAATAGAAGGATATCATAGATCCTTTTTAGATAGTGAATGGAGTTCTTCCATTTTATCCTATTTATTGGTACTGACCACTGATACTGGAAAAATTGGTTCTTTTCTTTTGTCCCAGTCCATGCTCTGAACGAGTCACACATACACCCTAGTACATGTTCCTCGTCGCTGAGGACATCCCCCAAGGGCGGGGGATTTCGTGACATTTCTGATTGGCTGTCTTGTCTTTCTAATAAGTTGTTTAATAGTTGGCATGTTGACTCGTATACATAATGAGTTGGTTTAGATCGATCCTAACCGGATGATTAGGCATTACTTCTATATTAATAGATATATTAAATATAAGAAGAGAAAATTGAAAATGGCATATTTGCGCGAAATCCCTGCTATTTTTTATTCTACCGCTATAACATCAACAATTCCATGAGCTTGGGCTTCTGTTGCTGACATAAAAACATCTCTTTCCATGTCTTCGGATACAACCCATAAGGGTTTGCCCGTTCTTTGTACATAAACCCTTGTGATGGTTTCGCGTAACTTCAACAGTTCTTCCGCTTCCAGGATAAATTCTCCCGTTTGTGCCTCATAAAAAGAACTAGCAGGCTGATGGATCATTACCCTGATTATATAACATAATAAATGGTTCTTCTATCTCGAAGATAAATCAAAGAGAAGAAATAAAATAAAGAATAATAATACGAAAAACAAGATAGAATTGAACAACCGTACAGGCATCTTTTTCGCATTGCATACGGCTCTACAATGGAATTCGCTTTTACCTCCCATCCAAGAAACAGAAAAAATAGGATCTATCAGACCAGACCCTGATTGGTAAATAATCCAATAACCATCCTTCCTTTTTTGGAGTAGTTAAAAAATACTATGATGGCTCCGTTGCTTTATATTTATATATTTTATTTATTTAGTCTTTTATTCAGCAATCCCAAAGTTTCTTTTTTTTTGTATTCTTTCATAACATAATTAGCCTTCTGGCGTGAAAACAAAAAAGTTTGTGACGCTGCAAGAGATTTCCGATAGATCAGATAAAATCGGAAATGCCCCTTATCTCATACTACTCTTTCAATATATAATCTAATAGTTTTTGAATTTTGAAAAAAAAAAAGATTTCTCATATCGAATTCAAAATGCCATGCTATTATTACTTAATAGTCATATTTCATATCGCGAAGGCATAGTCTTCTTTTTTCTCTCAAATACAAAACTCATTGGCGCCGAGCATGAGGGAATGCTAGACGTTTGGTAATTTCTCCTCCGACCAGAATAAAAGATCCCATTGAAGCGGCTAATCCCATGCATATTGTCTGTACATCTGGTCGTACAAATTGCATAGTATCATAAATAGCTACTCCGGGTATTACCCACCCTCCGGGAGAGTTCATAAACAAATACAGATCTTTGATATCATCCTCTATACTAAGATATACCATAAGACCAATAAGTTGATTCGAGATCTCGCTATCAACCTCTTGGCCTAAAAAAAGTAATCTTTCTCGATAAAGTCGGTTGATTAGGATAAAATTGTATCCTTAGGAACCGTACGCGCACCTTTTGATGCATACGGTTTACCAAAAATCGCGAAAAAAAAGAATCAATGTGTAGATTACAGCCCTCATCTTTTTTCATAGTGGGCTCCTTCTAACAAAGGGCTTTTTTCTTCTATTTTTCAAGAAAGATTAGTTTTGGTCTGTTTACTTTACCTATAAATAAAAAGAAATAGATAAAAGTAATCTACTAAACTTATCGAACGAACTTCTCATTGATTTATTGTTTCATCGAGATCGAATCCAAATCACGATGTCATTTTCTTGTTCCGGAATGGGCTTCTTCAATTTTTTTAGGTTTATGCTCTACTCCGAGTAAAGATCGGCCCGATTTTGATTTGCACATATAGGGCAAATGCCCCAATACCACGTGTTTTTGCTATGGCTTTTTTTTTTATTTATTTCATGTCTTCTGCCAAATATTCAATGTATTCGTTATATTACTCGATTGCTTAAACAGTTTGAGATCGCTCCTGTTTATAATATGATAAAAATAGATATATTACCAATTGGGTTTTTTCTAAACGGAGCCTGGATACTTCATTTTATTGGTCCAATTGAGCCAACTATAAATTATTCTAAACCATAAATTATTCTAATTGATAATATTAATCTGGATACCCCCTCCAAAAAACAAAATAAATATAATTGCACTTCACGCTCCAAATTTTTGATGATTCAATCAATCTTTCTTGGGCGAAAGAGAGGATATCTCGATCGGGGGAGAGAATGGGGAAATCCCATGTGACCCAATATATCTGACAAGTCGCACTATACGTCAACCCAAGATGCATCTTCCTCCCCGGGACTTCGAAAAGGTACTTTTGGAACACCAATAGGCATTAAATGAAAGAAAAAAAGAATTAAGTACTATATCTTACTTTGATGTGGAAGCGTAAAAATGGGTTTATTGTCTTAATAAGATTAGCCTTTATCATAGTTTATCCAAAAATTGAATAAGTTCATAAAATAAAAAAAAAAAGAAGACAGAATGACTATGACTAAAGAAGAAAATTTTTAAGAATGGGTCTTTTGAATGATATGAACAAATATGTATGCTTTCACTCATAGAAAATGAAAGCGGGATCCCGCCCCCCTACCATTGCGTATTGGTACTTATCGGGTATAGAATAGATCTGCTTCTGTTTGTTCCTACAAACAGAACTCTTCCATTATTACTAATATAATAGAACAAATCTTAATCCTTTCCTCGAGATAATCTACTGAAAAGGGGAGGTCCATAGCATAGTTTTTTCCAATGCAATAAAGTTACATAGTGTCTATTTTTCGTTGATAAAGGGGTATTTCCATGGGTTTGCCTTGGTATCGTGTTCATACCGTCGTATTGAATGATCCGGGTCGTTTGCTTTCTGTCCATATAATGCATACAGCTCTAGTTGCTGGTTGGGCCGGTTCGATGGCTCTATATGAATTAGCGGTTTTTGATCCCTCTGACCCTGTTCTTGATCCAATGTGGAGACAGGGTATGTTTGTTATACCTTTCATGACTCGTTTAGGAATAACCAATTCATGGGGCGGTTGGAGTATCACAGGAGGGACTATAACGAATCCGGGTATTTGGAGTTACGAAGGTGTGGCCGGTGCACATATTGTGTTTTCTGGCTTGTGCTTTTTGGCAGCTATTTGGCATTGGGTGTATTGGGATCTAGAAATATTTTGTGATGAACGCACGGGAAAACCTTCTTTGGATTTACCTAAGATTTTTGGAATTCATTTATTTCTTTCAGGACTGGCTTGTTTTGGGTTTGGCGCATTTCATGTAACGGGGTTGTATGGTCCTGGAATATGGGTGTCCGATCCTTATGGACTAACCGGAAGGGTACAATCTGTAAATCCAGCGTGGGGTGTGGAAGGTTTTGATCCTTTTGTTCCGGGAGGAATAGCCTCTCATCATATTGCAGCAGGGACATTGGGCATATTAGCAGGTCTATTCCATCTTAGTGTCCGCCCGCCCCAACGTCTATACAAAGGATTACGTATGGGAAATATTGAAACCGTCCTTTCCAGTAGTATCGCTGCTGTTTTTTTTGCCGCTTTTGTTGTTGCTGGAACTATGTGGTATGGTTCAGCAACTACCCCGATTGAATTATTTGGTCCCACCCGGTATCAATGGGATCAGGGATACTTCCAGCAAGAAATATATCGAAGAGTTGGTGCTGGGCTAGCCGAAAATCAAAGTTTATCAGAAGCTTGGTCTAAAATTCCTGAAAAATTAGCTTTTTATGATTACATCGGCAATAATCCGGCAAAGGGGGGATTATTCAGAGCGGGCTCAATGGACAACGGGGATGGAATAGCTGTTGGTTGGTTAGGACACCCTATCTTTAGAGATAAAGAAGGGCGTGAACTTTTTGTACGTCGTATGCCTACTTTTTTTGAAACATTTCCGGTTGTTTTGGTAGACGGAGATGGAATTGTTAGAGCCGATGTTCCTTTTAGAAGGGCAGAATCGAAGTATAGTGTCGAACAAGTAGGTGTAACTGTGGAGTTCTATGGCGGCGAACTGAATGGAGTCAGTTATAGTGATCCTGCTACTGTGAAAAAATATGCTAGACGTGCTCAATTGGGAGAAATTTTTGAATTAGATCGCGCTACTTTGAAATCCGATGGTGTTTTTCGTAGCAGTCCAAGGGGTTGGTTTACTTTTGGACATGCTTCGTTTGCTCTGCTCTTCTTCTTCGGACACATTTGGCATGGTGCTAGAACCTTGTTCAGAGATGTTTTTGCCGGTATTGACCCGGATTTGGATGCTCAA
>NW_028290581.1:25000-31214 GCF_965113065.1 Corylus avellana
TTATTTTTACACACGCCTTTTTTTAGGGGGCCTACACCCATTATGTGGCATAGGGGTTACATCTCGTATGAAACTTAATATTATACCACTTCTACGAATCGCCCTTAATGCCGCATCTCTTCCGAGACCGGGGCCTTTTATCATGACTTCTGCTCGTTGCATACCTTGATCCACTACTGTCCGAATAGCATTTCCTGCTGCAGTTTGGGCGGCAAACGGTGTCCCTCTCCTTGTACCCTTGAATCCACAAGTACCAGCAGAGGACCAAGAAATTACCCGACCTCGTACATCTGTAACAGTCACAATGGTATTGTTGAAACTTGCTTGAACATGAATAACTCCCTTTGGTATTCTACGCGCACTCTTACGTAAACCAATACGCCCATTCCTACGTGAACCAATTCTTGGTACAGGTTTTGCCATATTTTATCATCTCATAAATATAAGTCAGAGATATATGGATATATCCATTTCATGTCAAAACAGATCCTTTCTTCTTTTTTTTTGTATATCTGGTACCTTTTGTATACCCAGTACCTTAGAGAGTCTCTTTTATTTTAGAAAGATTATCCCTGTCTTTGTTTATGTCTCGGGTTGGAACAAATTACTATAATTCGTCCCCGTCTACGGATCAGACGACATTTTTCACAAATTTTACGAACAGAGGCCCTTATTTTCATATTTGTCATTCCTTAACTTAATTTTGAATTTATTTATTGGAAGAAAATAAGTTTCTTGAAATTTTTAATTTTCGAATTGTATCCCTTCGAAAGAAATATTGAAGTTGAAAAAAAAATCAACTAATCGTTTGAATCCTTGTTTCAGAGTCTATAAATTATATGCCCTTTGGTTGAATCATAACGACTTATTAAAATTTTTACTCTATCTTCCAGTAGTATACGTATAAAATTACGCCGAATCCTTCCTGAACCATAACCTAGAATCCGATCTTCATTATCTAACCGAATCT
The DNA here is from genome assembly GCF_965113065.1 of Corylus avellana. Classification (NCBI taxonomy): domain Eukaryota; kingdom Viridiplantae; phylum Streptophyta; class Magnoliopsida; order Fagales; family Betulaceae; genus Corylus; species Corylus avellana. Next base: position 25,971 of record NW_028290581.1, read on the forward strand.
TAAATATACCATTCGGAAGTGATTCAGTAATTAAACTTCCATGAATCCATTTTTATTCTTTTATTCCAGGTAAAACTCTTTGAAGTATTAACTAATGTAGGAGTAGAGTGAGATTAGAAACCCGCTCTTTATCTTTTTTTTTTCACAAATAAATAGTAAAGTTCCATATCTAAGTTGGATATAAGAAAGCTTACCATATATAACACAAGATTTCTCCGCCAATTCTTTCTAGTCGGGCCTCTCGGTCCGTTATTATACCCGAGAAGTAGAAAGAATTACAATCCCCATCCCGCCTAAAATTCTAGGAATTCGTTGATAGTTCGAATAGATTCGTAGACCGGGTCGACTGATCCGTTTTAAATTTAAAACAGTTTTATAGGGCCCTTTCCTATTCCTTCTATGTCGTAGGGTTAAAACCAACAAATATTTGTTGCTTTCTTGATGTTTCCTCACGTTTTCAACAAAACCTTCTCTTAACAGTATTTTAACAAGGTTTTCGGTGATGTTAGTAGATGGTATTCGAACCGTTCCCTTTCTATTCATGTCAGCATTGCGTATAGAAGTTATTATATCAGCAATAGTGTCTTTACCCATGATAAACTAAAATTATTGTTGCCCCCGAATTTTGATATAATCAACATGCTTTTTTTCTTTATATATATATTTTTATGAATTGTTAAAGATATATGCGTGAGACAAATCTACTGATTAATTTTATCTATTTTATTCAAATGTTATAACTATATTATAGTCTCGTCTTTATTATACTTATAGTACTTCGGGCGCTAATGAAACTATTTTAGTGAAATTTAACTGTCTCAATTCCCGTGCGATCGCACCAAAAATTCTAGTTCCTTTTGGATTTCCCTCTTGATCAATAACAACCGCAGCATTGTCATCATATCGTAGTATCATACCGTTGTCACGTTTGAGTTCTTTACAAGTACGTACAATTACAGCTCTGATCACTTCAGATTTTTCTAAAGGTGTATTTGGTATTGCTTCCTTGATTACAGCAACAATAACGTCACCAATATGAGCATATCGTCGATTACTAGCTCCTATAATTCGAATACACATCAATTCTCGGGCCCCGCTGTTATCCGCTACATTTAAATGGGTTTGAGGTTGAATCATATCATTTTTTTTAATTTGCTCTTTTGATGCAAAGGGCGAAGTAAAAAAAAAGAAATATTGTTTGTCCAAAATAAATAAAAAAAAAGAAATCTACAATTGTTTTTTTTATTCCAAAGACCTCTTTCCTTTGGTTTTACATTCCTATCCTGAAATAATGAATTGAGTTCGTATAGGCATTTTGGATGCCGCTATTGAAATAGCCTTTCTGGCTATATTTTCTGCTACTCCGCCCATTTCATAAAGTATTCTACCCGGTTTAACGATAGCCACCCAATATTCGGGAGATCCTTTCCCTGAACCCATACGCGTTTCCGCGGGTCTTACTGTAACTGGTTTGTCTGGAAATATACGTACCCATATTTTTCCACCTCGGCGCACATTTCGTGTCATTGCTCGCCGCCCTGCTTCTATTTGTTTAGATGTGATCCACGCGGGTTCAAGTGCCTGAAGAGCATATCTACCGAAGCAAATACAATTACCTCTATAAGATATTCCTTTCATTCTTCCTCTATGTTGTTTACGGAATCTGGTTCTTTTGGGGTTATAGTTGATGGTTGTTTATCAATTCATTCCATCTCTACTACAGAACCGGACATGAGAGTTTCTTCTCATCCAGCTCCTCACGAATGAAACAATTATAAAATAATATACATGTATTTAATGAATAATATACTGAATCGTGGGATTCATTGAGATTTTATCTAATCTATTATAAATTTGTATATCTTGTTTTGATAGTTTATATAATTAATTAAACTTAAATATATATTCTATTTTTCTATTTATAGTTATAGATAATTATTTTATAGATTATTTAGAGATAATGTTATAGATAATATAATGTCATTTTGTTATAACGAATCTTTATTTTATTTTGTCTTTTTTATTATCATATCGGATTGACCGAAATTTATAAATCTAATAAAATAAAAACTTTCGCGGGCGAATGTTTACTCTTTCAATATCTATTTCAGTTGTAGGGCTATCCCATGACATGACCTTTCAGAATAAAAGTGGATTGGTCCCGGGTTTGTTCCGCCATCCTACCCAGTGAATCATTAGGATTCGTTTTCAATAGAATCTTATGCATCCACAGGTTTCGTCGTTCCCATCGCTTCTCAATTAATGGTTAGGCCTGAATTCTACAATGGAGCTCCTAATGAAAATGAAATATGTTCTTGAGTCAATTTTCTCAGTCTTTATTGACTCGGGGCTCTTGATTTTTTTGTTCTATGAACAAACTCATCTAATTATAGATCAATCAAATTAGTATTGATGCTTTATTACACTATCCTTTATAAGATCACTCATAGACCTTACATATTGGAATCATATAGCATTGATATTCTTTTTCTCTCTTTCTCTCACCCTTCCATTTATCCGCATTTTTATTGTTATTGCTTCACAACTTATAATCAAATTTGTTTTTCTTTTTTTTATTATGCAAAAAAACTTTCCGTTGCTACAATGATATAACCAATATATCATATCGTGACCGGTTCTTTCTATCTAGATAATATGAAGCGATGAGTTGGTTATTAGTTCTATAGTTATTAGTTCATACTATGTATGGGCCGGTCCGTGTTTTTGAACCCTAACCCTAAAAAAACCAACGAGTCACACACTAAGCATAGCAATTATCTCAATATCAAAAAATTAATTGAATTTTTATTCAACCTTATAGAATTGCCCATTTTTGTTTTTATTTAACATAAAAAGAATGAAAGAGTTTGTCATTTTTTTCTTTTTTTTGTATTGCCGATAGAACGTAAAGACAAGTCAAATAAAGGTTTATTCTTCCTCGTCTACAAATATCCAAATTTTGATGCCTAATACCCCATAGATAGTTCCAACTGTATAGGAACAATAATCAATTTTAGCTCGAATGGTTTGTAGAGGAACCCTACCCTCTCTGATCCATTCGACACGCGCAATTTCTTTTCCGTCGATACGCCCTGCAATTTGTACTTGAATTCCTTTTGTACCTGCCTGTTCAGTTAATTCAATAGCCTTTTTCATTGCTTTTCGAAATGAAACTCTATTCTTTAATTGTCCGGCTATAAATTCTGCGAGAATATTAGGGTGTCCATAAGGGTTTGTAATTCTTGTAACAGCAATGTTGAGTTTTCGGTTTACACAATTAAGTTCTTTTTGTACATCCATCTGTAATTCTTCAATTCTTCGAGGCCGACCTTCTATTAGTAATTTTGGAAATCCCATATAGATTATGACCTGAATCAGATCGATTCTTTTTTGAATCTCTATACATGCAATTCCCTCAATACCAGAGGATATTCTAATATTTTTTTGTACATAATTCTTAATATAATCTCGTATTTTTTGATCTTCTTGTAAACCTTCGGAATAATCTTGTGGTTGTGCAAACCAAAGAGAATGATGACCTTGGGTTGCACCAAGTCTGAAACCAAGTGGATTTATTTTTTGTCCCATAATCCCCCGATACTATATATATCATGACACGTCATATCTGTGTACTTATTTTTATTTATCCATCCAGGGTTTTTTAAGCATAATATGGTGTATTCGGATCTTTTATAATATTGTTCGTTTACAGACACATCTTTTAATACAATAGTTATATGACAAGTGGGTCTTTTTATCGGATAAATCGGATAAATACGTCCTCGAGTTCGAGGTTTCAATTTTTTAACAGTAGTACCCCCGTTGACTTCCACTTTACTAATGATTAAACTTGCTTCGTTTAAACCCATATTGTGAATAGCATTTGCTGCTGCAGAATAAACCAATTTGAAAAGTGGATAATATGCTCGACAAGGCATAAGTTCTAGTACCATAAGTGTTTCTTCGTAGGAACGTCCACGAATCTGATCAATTACTCTTCGTGCTTTGTTAGTAGACATACGTATATGTTTACCTAAAGCACATACTTCTGTATATGGATTCCTCTTTCTTTTCTTTATCATAAAAGTCACCTCTTACTAATGAACGATAAGCATCTATATTTACGTTATTTTTCATTTTTTATTTTTTTAACGACGAGATCTATTATCATTTTTCGCGTGTCCTCGGAAATTTAGAGTAGGTACGAATTCTCCCAATTTATGGCCCACCATACGATCTGTTATATAAATAGGCAAATGTTCCTTTCCATTATGTATAGCAATAGTATGGCCAATCATTATGGGTATAATGGTAGACGCTCGGGACCAAGTTACTATTATTTCTTTTTCCGCCTTTGTGTTAAGTTTATTTATTTTTCTTAATAAATGATTCGCTACAAAAGGATTTTTTTTTAATGAGCGTGTCACAGTTAATTACTCCTATTTTTTTTTCTTTTTTTGTAAAGACGAAGAAACAAATTCGATTTTATATCCTATTTACTACGGCGACGAAGAATCAAATTATCACTATATTTATTCCTTTTTCTACTTCTCCTTCCAAGTGCAGGATAACCCCAAGGGGTTGCGGGTTTTTTTCTACCAATTGGGGCCCTCCCTTCCCCACCCCCATGGGGATGGTCTACAGGGTTCATAACTACTCCTCTTACTACAGGACGCTTACCTAGCCAACACTTAGATCCGGCTCTACCCAAACTTTTCTGGTTCACCCCAACATTCCCCACTTGTCCGACTGTTGCTGAGCAGTTTTTGGATATCAAACGGACCTCCCCAGAAGGTAATTTTAATGTGGCCGATTTCCCCTCTTTTGCAATCAGTTTCGCTACAGCACCTGCTGCTCTAGCTAATTGTCCACCCTTTCCAAGTGTGATTTCTATGTTATGTATGGCCGTGCCTAAGGGCATATCGGTTGAAGTAGATTCTTCTTTTTGATCAATCAAAACCTCTTCCCAAACTGTACAAGCTTTTTCCAAAGCATACGGCTTTCTGGATGTAGATGATGATATCTATACAGATGGATCTTATATATATCGTATAATTCTTATATATATATATCGTATAATGAAGTACCACATGAGTGATATATAGGAATCCAAATCTGCCGAATCAGTAATGTTATGATCTTCTACATCCTAGGTCTTCCCGTTCCTTCATCTGGCTTATGTTCTTCATGTAGCATTCAGACCGAATGACTCTATGAAATTACGTCGATACTTCCACATATTAC
>NW_028290582.1:7500-25000 GCF_965113065.1 Corylus avellana
CGATTTTTTTTCATTCCCGAAGAAGTACATATTTTGCCCGAATCTTCTTCCATAATGGTACAGAACAATAGTATCATTGGAGTAGATACACGAATCACTTTAAATACAAGAAGCCGAGCGGGCGGATTGGTCCGAGTGGAGAGAAAAAAAAAAAGGATTGAACTTAAAATCTTTTCTGGAGATATTCATTTTCCTGGAAAGGTGGATAAGATATCCCGACACGGTGGTATCTTTATACCACTTGGAACGGCAAAAAAAAATGCTAAGGAATCAAAAAAAAAATTGAAAAATTGGATCTATGTCCAATGGGTCACACCTAACAAGAAAAAGTATTTTGTTTTGGCTCGACCCGTAATCATATATGAAATAGCAGACGGTATAAATTTCGTAACACTTTTCTCCCAGGATCTGTTGCACGAAAGGGATAATCTGGAACTTAAAGTTGTCAATTATATCCTTTATGGAAATGGCAAACCAATTCGGGGCATTTATGGAACAAGTATTCAATTAGTTCGGACTTGTTTATTGTTGAATTGGGACCAAGACAAAAAAAGTTCTTCTGTCGAAGAGGGCCACGCTTCTTTTGTTGAAGTAAATACAAATGGTCTGATTCGAGATTTCCTGCGAATCAATTTAGTCAAATCCCATATTTCGTATATCAGAAAAAGGAAAGATCTGTCAGGTTCAGGATTGATCTTTGATGACAGGTCAGATCCCAACAATATCAATCCATTTTATTCTATTTATTCCAAGGCAAGGATTCAACAATCACTTAGTCAAAATCAAGTAACTATTCGTACGTTGTTGAATAGTAATAAAGAATCCCAATCTTTGATAATTTTGTCATCATCTAATTGTTTTCAAATGGGTCCATTCAACGATGCAAAATATTACAATGTAATAAAAAAAGAATCGATGAAAAGAGATACTCTAATTCCAATTAGGAATTCCTTGGGGCCTTTAGGATTAGGAAGAGCCCCTCAAATTTCGAATTTTTATTCATTTTACCATTTAATAACTTATAATCAGATCTCGGTAACTAAATATTTACAACTTGACAATTTAAAACAGACTTTTCAAGTACTTAAATATTATTTAATGGACGAAAATGGTAGAATTTATAATCCCGATCCATGCAGTAACACCGTTTTGAATCCATTTAATTTGAATTGGCATTTTCTCCATCATAATTATTGTGAAGAAACATCTACAATAATGAGCCTTGGGCAGTTTATTTGTGAAAATGTATGTATAGCCAAAAACGGACCGCAACTAAAATCGGGTCAAGTTCTAATTGTTCAAATTGACTCTGTAGTAATAAGATCAGCTAAACCTTATTTGGCCACTCTGGGAGCAACTGTTCATGGCCATTATGGAGAAATCCTTTACGAAGGAGATACGTTAGTTACATTTATATATGAAAAATCGAGATCTGGAGATATAACGCAAGGGCTTCCAAAAGTGGAACAAGTGTTAGAAGTTCGTTCGATTGATTCAATATCGATGAACCTAGAAAAGAGGATTGAGGGTTGGAACGAGCGTATAGCAAAAATTCTTGGAATTCCTTGGGGATTCTTGATTGGCACTGAGCTAACTATAGTGCAAAGTCGTATCTCTTTGGTTAATAAGATTCAAAAAGTTTATCGATCTCAGGGAGTGCAGATTCATAATCGACATATAGAGATTATTGTGCGTCAAATAACATCAAAAGTGTTGGTTTCAGAAGATAGAATGTCTAATGTTTTTTCACCCGGAGAACTAATTGAATTGTTGCGGGCGGAACGAACAGGGCGCGCTTTGGAAGAAGCGATCTGTTATCGAGCCATCTTATTGGGAATAACGAAAGCATCTCTAAATACCCAAAGTTTCATATCAGAAGCAAGTTTTCAAGAAACTGCTCGAGTTTTAGCAAAAGCCGCTCTCCGGGGTCGTATCGATTGGTTGAAAGGTCTGAAAGAGAACGTTGTTCTGGGGGGGATGATACCCGTTGGTACTGGATTCAAAGGATTAGTGCAACGTTCAAGGCAACCTAACAACATTCCTTTGGAAACCAAAAAGAATGATTTATTCGGGGTGGAAATGAGAGATATGTTGTTCCACCACAGAGAATTATTTTATTTTTTCATTTCAAAGAATTTACACGATACACCCAAACAATTATTGCGAGGATTTAATGATTCCTAAGAGCAGATTTTAACTATTTGCGGTCATTTTTTTTTTTATTTGGTAATAATAAATAATAGTAATTTAGAATAGAAAGAAATTAATGGCGTGAATCATGTATCAACGACTAATATCCGTTAGAGGTAGAAAAGAAGGTTCCATCGGAACAATTATTTATTTCTATTTCAGGGTACCTCCTCTTAAAACAAAAAAAAAAAAAGAGACGAAGTGTGGGGAGAGAAATGACAAGAAGATATTGGAACATAAATTTGGAAGAGATGATGGAAGCAGGAGTTCATTTTGGTCATGGTACTAGTAAATGGAATCCTAGAATGGCACCTTATATCTCCTCAAAGCGTAAAGGTATTCATATTATAAATCTTATTAGAACCGCTCGTTTTTTATCAGAAGCTTGTGATTTAGTTTTTGATGCAGCAAGTAGGGGAAAACAATTCTTAATTGTTGGTACCAAAAAGAAAGCAGCTGATTCAGTAGCACGGGCTGCAATAAGGGCTCGTTGTCATTATGTTAATAAAAAATGGCTCGGTGGTATGTTAACGAATTGGTATACTACGGAAACGATACTTCATAAGTTCAGGGACTTGAGAATGGAACAAAAGATGGGGAGACTCAACCGTCTTCCGAAACGAGATTCGGCTATGTTGAAGAGACAATTATCTCACTTGCAAACATATCTGGGCGGGATTAAATATATGACGGGATTACCCGATATTGTAATAATCGTTGATCAGCAAGAAGAATATACGGCTCTTCGGGAATGTATCATTTTGGGAATTCCAACGATTTGTTTAATCGATACAAATTGTGACCCCGATCTTGCAGATATTTCGATTCCAGCAAATGATGACGCTATAGCTTCAATCCGATTAATTCTTAACAAATTAGTATTTGCAATTTGTGAGGGTCGTTCTAGCTATACGAAATACGTGATTAATAATAAGATATAAGATAAATAAATTATTTGGGGAACTCCATAGATTTATGAAATCGGTTACCATTCCTTAATCGCACAAAAGAGATACAAGTCATAGGGGTATTATGTGATTAGTTAATATACAAAATATATAATTCAAGTAGGCAAGTCGAAAAATAGATGGTTGAATCAAAATAATTCTTTTTAAAGTTCTATTTCCTTCAGAGGGCAATATGAATGTTCTATTATGTTCTATCAACACACTACTAAAAGGGCTATACGATATATCTGGTGTGGAAGTTGGCCAACATTTCTATTGGCAAATAGGAGGTTTTCAAGTCCATGCCCAAGTACTTATTACTTCTTGGGTTGTAATTGCTATCTTATTAGGTTCAGCCATTATAGCTGTTCGTAATCCACAAACGATTCCTACTGACATTCAGAATTTCTTCGAATATGTCCTTGAATTCATTCGAGACGTGAGCAAAACTCAGATTGGAGAAGAATATGGCCCATGGGTTTCCTTTATTGGAACTTTGTTTCTATTTATTTTTGTTTCGAATTGGTCAGGTGCTCTTTTACCTTGGAAAATCATACAGTTACCTCATGGGGAATTAGCCGCACCTACAAATGATATAAATACTACCGTTGCTTTAGCTTTACTCACGTCATTAGCATATTTCTATGCGGGTCTTACCAAAAAAGGATTAGGTTATTTCGGTAAATACATTCAACCAACTCCAATCCTTTTACCCATTAATATCTTAGAAGATTTCACAAAACCCCTATCACTTAGTTTTCGACTTTTCGGAAATATATTAGCTGATGAATTGGTAGTTGTTGTTCTTGTTTCTTTAGTACCTTTAGTGGTTCCTATACCTGTCATGTTACTTGGATTATTTACAAGCGGTATTCAAGCTCTTATTTTTGCAACTTTAGCTGCGGCTTATATAGGCGAATCTATGGAGGGTCATCATTGACTTGTTTTCGAAATAGGCTTTTTTAGCTTAAGACTTACGCAATATATGCGCGTATCACGATAATCCGCTTAGGGAACATAACATATTATATATAAATATATATAATCTATTTATAAATATATATAATCTATTTATATATAATAAATATATAACTAAGATATATATACTCTCTAGAGAGTAATAGTAAAAAAAGCTTAATATCTTAGAGATATTAGGGAGTTGCAACAAACAGGGAAGTAAAAAAAAGGAAAGAGATCTAAAAGATCTTTTTCCTAAAATTCAAGTTCGGTCCATTTATACCCCCTCCAATGAATATTCTCTTTCTATTGTTTTGTTGATTTAATTCGAATATTCAATATTATTAGCTATTAGTAATCATAATCTGAATAATAATTTTGACGGGATTACTTATAGTATTACTACAATGTGCTATAAAAAAAAGATGTTATTGTTATATAGAATGATGCCCATTCAAGTTGATTTCATCCAATTCAACGATTGACCAAAAGAGAATTTTAATAAATAATAAATTACATTAACTTATATCAATCAAATACTGATATTTCGACGCAATGATTCGATCTAACGAATTTGTACATGTAGATTGATTGTACCCATGTGGTCGAATAATAAAAGAAAAAATAAAGATTTACAAAAAACAAAAGTGAAATTGAAAAAAAAATATATAGATTGGTTAGGGGAGGAGAAGCCGAACTAGATGTATGTAATCTAATTGCTATAAGACAACTCTTGTGAATGTTTCGAAGAATAATTCTAGAATCCGATTGAATGTAAGATATGAATAGTTGATTTACGTTATGGAAGAAACACATGTATATGTGATATTAGATATTAATTAGATATATCTTTAGTTCATATATAACTAATAAATATCTAATACTGTGAATTTAGATAAAGTGAATATTGAATGAATAAAGAGATTAAATCAAGGAAAAAAACGAAAAATTCAAAGAGAATGGTTTGGAAAAAAGAAAGAAATGGAAGAACAAAAGTCATATGGATTCACAAAAATTATGTGAATTTAAACTAAAAAAAAAGAAATATCGAAGTAGTTCTGATGATTCAATAATATTATTACTTCAATTCAGAGTTCTTAGTTCCTTCGACTGTATAGATCTTAGCGATGGAATAATTAAGTCATAATTTCTTGGTTTATTGTATCATTAACTATTTACTTATTTTGTTATGAGGAATTTATCATGAATCCACTGATTTCTGCCGCTTCCGTTATTGCTGCCGGGTTGGCTGTCGGTCTTGCTTCTATTGGACCTGGGGTTGGTCAAGGTACTGCTGCGGGCCAAGCTGTAGAAGGGATCGCGAGACAGCCCGAGGCGGAGGGAAAAATACGAGGTACTTTATTGCTTAGTCTGGCTTTTATGGAAGCTTTAACAATTTATGGACTAGTTGTAGCCTTAGCGCTTTTATTTGCGAATCCCTTTGTTTAATCCTATAACAAAACAATACGTATTTTTTCTTAGTTTATTTCTTTGGACTTACTGCTCTCGCTTTTTCGAATTATATTAAGATTTCACTCCTACAATTATTTATTTGTTGGGACAATAACCCATGGGAAGTGGGAAGGACTGATTGGAGGATGAGGAGTTAGCATACCGACTCGCCTTCTTCCTTCCCCTTCTTATTCCAATGGGAAATCTTTTGTAGGAAGTGTTACAACAAACGAGATACTTCGGAATTGACATAAGGCCTGGTACCTAATTCTAATAAAGATAAGTATCATTTTTTTTTTCAATTGGAAATTTCCAATTGAAAAAATCCATTGATTTATAAATCAATATATTTAATATATTTTTATATTTTGAACTCTAGTTTCATTTTCTTTCTAAAAAGAGTTAAAATAAAATATAAAATAGGAAATTGCAAAAGAAAATAAAGATATAAAGAAAGATATATAAAAAAGAAAAATAAAGAGATAATTAGTCTATCTATATAGAAATAGAAGAGGAGATCTTATGAAAAATGTAACCGATTCTTTCCTTTCCTTGGGTTACTGGTCATCCGCCGGGAGTTTCGGGTTTAATACCGATATTTTAGCAACAAATCTAATAAATCTAAGTGTAGTGTTCGGTGTATTGATCTTTTTTGGAAAGGGAGTGTGTGCGAGTTGTTTATTTCAAGAATAGGCTGGATCCAACCAACTGCACTTTTTTTTCGTTATAACTGGAAAGGTGCATGATCGCGCGAATTACTTTTGAATAAATTAATAAATCATATTTCAGAACCATAGCATTTCGCGATTCATTGGTAAATCTACTTTGATTCTCTATCAACCAATAATAATAATGTGGAACAATTAACATGGTTAAAACTAAACCGTTTGAAGTCCACACTCAGCAAGGTACTCTTTCTACTACTAGGTTAATATTTTAATGTTAATATGAAAATGGTTTCAAAATGAATAGTTAGAAAGTTTTTTCGATATAGAACACTCATGTCGATAAAATGATTTGAACCCTTTATCTTTAATTTTTATTTTTGCAATTTGGAAAAAATTATGAGTATTTCAACCCCTCCTTTTTATCCAATGCTGAATCAACGACCTACGTATAAATTAAGAAGAATTCTTTGGATTTGAAAAAAAAAAGAAACAACGTTGCTGACAATTATTTGTTTGGTCAGAAGAGTCCTCCGAATATTCTGGTCTTGGATTAGTGATCAGTTTTGAGATCTTTTTTGAATATGAATAGAGAAGGGAGGATAGGCTCATTATATTCAAAAAAAAAATATGGGAATTTCTCATAAATAATTGAAGTAATTGGGCGCGAGAGCCAAATGAATCGAAAGATTCATGTTTGGTTCGGGAAGGGATCGTGGAAGTTTTGAAATAAATGGAAAGATAATCTACTTTCATTAAATGATTTATTAGATAATCGAAAACAGAGGATCTTGAAGACTATTCAAAATTCAGAAGAACTGCGCGGGGGGGCCGTTGAACAACTGGAAAAAGCCCGGGCACGTTTAAGGAAAGTGGAAATGGAAGCCGAGCAGTTTCGAGTGAATGGATACTCTGATATAGAACGAGAAAAATTGAATTTGATTAATTCAACTTATAAAACTTTGGAACAATTAGAAATTTACAAAAATGAAACCATTCATTTTGAACAACAAAGAGCGATTAATCAAGTCCGACAACGGGTTTTCCAACAAGCCTTACAAGGAGCTCTAGGAACTTTGAATAGTTCTTTGAACAACGAGTTACATTTACGTACCATTAATGCTAATATTGGCATGTTTGGGACGCTGAAAGAAATAACCGATTAGTCCTTCTACTGTAGGCATTATTTTTTTTTGAAAAAAAAAATAATTAAATATTAAATTAAGAAATACTCATGGTAACCATTCGGGCAGATGAAATTAGTAATATTATTCGTGAACGTATTGAGCAATATAATAGAGAAGTAAAGGTTGTAAATACCGGTACCGTACTTCAAGTAGGCGACGGCATTGCCCGTATTTATGGTCTTGATGAAGTAATGGCGGGTGAATTAGTAGAATTTGAAGAGGGTACAATAGGTATTGCTCTAAATTTGGAATCAAACAATGTTGGTGTTGTATTAATGGGTGACGGTTTGATGATACAAGAAAGAAGTTCTGTAAAAGCAACAGGAAAAATTGCTCAGATACCAGTAAGTGAGGCTTATTTAGGTCGTGTTATAAATGCCCTAGCTAAACCTATTGACGGTCGAGGGGAAATTTCAGCTTCTGAATCTCGGTTAATTGAATCTCCCGCTCCTGGTATTATTTCTAGACGTTCCGTATATGAGCCTCTTCAAACAGGACTTATTGCTATTGATTCGATGATCCCTATAGGACGTGGTCAGCGAGAATTAATTATTGGAGACAGACAGACCGGTAAAACAGCAGTAGCCACAGATACGATTCTCAATCAACAAGGGCAAAATGTAATATGTGTTTATGTTGCTATTGGTCAAAAAGCATCTTCTGTGGCTCAGGTAGTAACTACTTTACAAGAAAGGGGAGCAATGGAATACACGATTGTGGTAGCTGAAACGGCGGATTCTCCGGCTACATTACAATACCTCGCTCCTTATACAGGAGCCGCTCTGGCTGAATATTTTATGTACCGTGAACAACACACTTTAATCATTTATGATGATCCGTCCAAACAAGCACAGGCTTATCGCCAAATGTCTCTTCTATTACGAAGACCACCGGGTCGCGAAGCTTATCCAGGGGATGTTTTTTATTTGCATTCACGACTTTTGGAAAGAGCCGCTAAATCAAGTTCTCATTTAGGTGAAGGAAGTATGACTGCTTTACCAATAGTTGAGACCCAATCGGGAGATGTTTCGGCTTATATTCCTACTAATGTAATTTCGATTACAGATGGACAAATATTCTTATCTGCCGATCTATTCAATGCTGGAATCAGACCTGCTATTAACGTGGGTATTTCCGTCTCCAGAGTAGGATCCGCAGCTCAAATTAAAGCCATGAAACAAGTAGCCGGCAAATTAAAATTGGAATTGGCGCAATTCGCAGAATTAGAAGCCTTTGCACAATTCGCTTCTGATCTCGATAAAGCTACTCAGAATCAATTGGCAAGAGGTCAACGATTACGCGAGTTGCTCAAACAATCTCAAGCAGATCCTCTCACGGTGGAAGAACAGATAATGACTATTTATACTGGAACGAATGGTTATCTTGATTCATTAGAAATTGGACAGGTAAAGAAATTTCTCGGTGAGTTACGTACTTACTTAAAAACGAATAAACCTCAGTTCCAAGAAATTATATCTTCCACCAAGACATTCACTGAGGAAGCAGAAGCCCTTTTGAAAGAAGCTATTCAAGAACAAATGGAACGCTTTCTACTTCAGGAACAAGTATAATTTCTACTTCAGGAACAAGTATGTATAAAAAAATTCTTTTAGATAACTTTCTAATTTTTTCTTTTTTATTATAGTTTATATTATGAAATTATTAATATATTTCATATTCTATAATATAATAGATTTCATATTAAGATAAAATAAATTATAACTATAAAAAGAAGTTATAACTATAATATTATAATATATAGTTAAGTATAAGCGTCTCTTATTCAAATCATTCAAAATACCTAGTAGAAAGAAATATAACAAAATATATGGAAATAAATTGCGTCCAATAGGATTTGAACCTATACTAAAGGTTTAGAAGACCTCTGTCCTATCCATTAGACAATGGACGCTTTTTTTTTTTCTTAGTTTAATTGTCACATCTTTTTTTCTGAAAAAAAGAATATGTGAGAGAATTCCAAAAATTGCACATTCAATTCAACGATTCGGTATATTAATTACATTAAATTAGATTAATTACATTAATCTGATTAATTATATTATTTTTATATTATTTAATATATTAATATAATTAATGTTAATTTTAATATATAATAAATATAAATGAATAAATTATTCTAGATATAATATCTATAATATATATATATTAAATCTAGAATAATAAATATAGAGATATAAGCGGGTAGCGGGAATCGAACCCGCATCGTTAGCTTGGAAGGCTAGGGGTTATAGTCGACGTTGATTCATCATTTTTAACGTCTCTAATTCAAAACCGAACGTGAAACTTTGGTTTCATTCGGCTCCTTTATGGAAGATGGATAAATTCCACAGATGTCAGATGTAAACGAAATAAAAAAAAAATGAAAAAAGAATTTCGGCCCATAACATCTATGTCAGCTTTTCCGTTTGAATGCATTCAAAACAACCCGCTTTCTAGATGATCCCTATAGAAGAGGGGGATTCTAACAATCTTTCTAGTTACTTCGTTCTCTATTTCTATTTGAAAGAATCCTTAGGAAAAGGATTTTGTTTCCACCGAGCTAAAACAATATGTCGATGTCTCTAGTAAACCAAAGTCATTGTTTAATAGCTATTTTGCTTCAATCTCTTATACATACAAATCATAAAATTGAAGATTTAGTTACGATTAGAAATACTCCCTTCTCTCTTTATCCATGGATACTTTACTCATACTCATTCAATTGGAAGTATTGATCCAATTTAAAAACAAATTATGTTTCGTAATTTCATAATCCAATTTTTTTTTTAATTTCTAATTGAATCTTTTGGATATAAATCACGAGAATGTCCATTCTTCCTCGAATCTTTCATTGATAGGTAAAGGATTAAATCCTTTTAAGAAATAAAGTTTTTGATCGGAATAGTAATCAAACATTCCGAAGGGACCCCTTAACTATTACGGGATTAATAGAACGAATCACACTTTTACCACTAAACTATACCCGCTACAATGTGATTATTGTATATAAATGTATCCTTTGTCGAACAAAAAAATTAGCCATAATAATTAAGAAGATAGGATCAGAAAAGAATCATGAAAATTAGAGCGTTGACGTGCTTTGTTCAAGGAGCCCGATTAAATTAGGGAAAGAGGAGTCATTTAAATAACTAAATAACACCTTTTTTTGATGGGGGTGCTTTGACATTGACGGATACGGTTCGATAATGTACGCCAAAACATAAAATTCTGCAAGAATATATGGTTCCATTCTTTCTTTTTTTTATTCCAGTAAAGTAAATGGAATAAAAAAAAGAAAGATCAAATAATTAAGAAATGGCACTTTGATTCTATTCTGTATCATAGGAATCGAAATAGTCTTTATTATGATTGTTGTTGTTTCAATAACAAGTATCCTTTTTTCAAATCAAATAAATCATTTTTTCTATGATTCATTGGAACAAAAAAGGCCCAGCGAGGTACTGACCAGGCCGGGCTGTGGAATTAAAAAAAGCTCTTGGAGACGAAATCAAAGAGGTACTTTTATTATATATTAAATTATATAGTAGTAATATATAATTTATTACTTATAATATATATTATTACTATTATTACTTATAATATATATATATATAATTATAGAATTATAATTTATATTCATTGGAATAGTGGATTGGAGATATCTCTTTCGAGCCCTTACTTTATCTCAATGGAATTACTTTTAGTTTCTATATTTTTTAATATTTTTTATATTTTATATGTCTAGATACTATATAATTATATATAATAAAAAGAATATAAAAAATAAAAATAAGAGGTATGGTATAAAAGAAAGAAAGACTCTTTTTTCAAACCTTACTTTTTGTGTAATGTAACATAGTAATTATCCTTTTTCGATTGGGGGAGATGGCTGAGTGGACTAAAGCGTCGGATTGCTAATCCGTTGTACGGGTTTTTCGTACCGAGGGTTCGAATCCCTCTCTTTCCGCTTTTGTCAATGACGTGGTATTTTTTATTTATCTTTCAATTTCGACGAGTCTTTTTTTTTTTTTATTTTTTTATTTAATAGTTAAAGATGTGGAATAAATAAAATCCTAAGAACATTTAAAAATCGAGCAAGGAAAACAAAAACTTTATTTTTTATTCTTCACGTCCAGGATTACGTCCTGGATCATTAGATAGGAATCCGAAGATAAAGAGAGAAACAAAGAATATCACTACTGTGTAAACAAATAGTTTGAGAGTAAGCATTACACAATCTCCAAGATCATTTTTTTGGAAAAAAAGAGAATAGATTCTCCATTTTTATACCACATATACCGCATTTTGACACCAAAAATGGTTTTTATAAAGCTAGAAATAGAAGAAATAGAAAGGAATTTTCATAAATTCATTTGTAATGTAATATGAGTCAAGTCTTTCATTAACAAAATTTTTTGCATACCCACAATATCTAATTGTGGGGGACTCTAATAGGTTCTTTCAATGTAAAAAAAGGGTCCGAATTAGTAAATGGGGTGATCTCCAGACTTATCGTGGCGATACAAGAATTTCAATATTTGAATTGAAGCTTTATACTATAAGACTTATCCGATCTTATCAATTGTTAGAATCTTTTTTTTATAATAAATCATGAATTTTTCTAGGACAGTATTCAAAATCTCATCGAAAACTTACAGCAGCTTGCCAAACAAAAGCTAAGAGAAAAAATAGCACAGGTATTACTGGCATAAAATCTACGATTGGATTCAAAAAAGCGTAGGCTTCGGGCAATTTGGCGAAGAAAAAACTATTTGAAGAAAGAGTAGAATTAAACCAGATACAGATCAAACTAAAGATATTAAGCATAACAAACGTTTTGTTTTTTTGTTTTGTTCTTGAAGATAATTGTATTTATTTTGATTGAGTTATTAATATGAGTTATTGTTATTAATAATATAAAATTAATAATTTAATAATATAATGTTATTTTTTTTTTTTAAGTTTAAGTTATATAAAAAAAATGAGTAAAAATTAAAAAATAAAAATAAGGTAGACCAAAAAACTTTTCTTTGATTTGAACTAACTCAACCAAAAATACTTCAATTCTCAAATTAAAAGAGAATAGAAGAAATCATACTTTCATACAATATCTTAATTGAATTATATGTAATGATCAATAAATTTCGTTTAATTCTATATCTAAATGTATCAAAATCCTAGTAACAATCTATTCTATAGATATTTAGACTATAATTGACGAACAACTAATAAGAATATTAGTGTTTATTAATGTCGAATAGAAATATAAAATGGGGCGTGGCCAAGTGGTAAGGCAACGGGTTTTGGTCCCGGTATTCGGAGGTTCGAATCCTTCCGTCCCAGAGCATACTTATTATATATATCATATCAGATTATATATGTCGTATCATAATACCGATTTTATATCAGAATAAAAGATTGTCTTTTTTTTTTTTTATTAAGAGTATAATAATATTGGATAGAATATGATTCTTTTTTCTTATAATGATTAATTCTTATCTGAATTATATCTTTTTCGCAAATTTAATCGTGTTCAAATAACACCAAATAACACACAGATGTAATTGAATCTATTTGTATCCAAGTAAGATGGGAACATAGATCAAAAGAAAAGAGTTTTTATTATAATATAAAAAAAAAGATCCGGGGACGGGCTTTTCATTCTATGTCCATACCTTTCATATTTAAATTAGTTACTCATAAAAATAAAAAAAAAAGCCTTACTTCTTATATCCATTGGAATTTTCAATGATGCATTCTAAATATAAATGCGAAAGCCTCTCTTTCTTTTTTCCCTATACTTTAACTTTAAATGGTGGTGCAGTCTGATTATTAATTTTCTGTGGATTTATAAATTATAAACGCGGGTGTTCGTTTGATATTGGGGTACTAATTAACTTCAATCAATAATCAATAATCAATAGGATTAACTGGTTTAAAGTAAAAAAAAAAATAGGAGCAATGACTTAATCTGGACTTGTTTTAACTTGCATTTATACAAAATAGTCTAGCACTCCCTAAACTACATATAATATAGGATTCTTTTTTGATTTATGATTCATCATCTTCATAGAATTGACGGAGTAGATAGGAGTTAATCGTCAACGAAAAATACCAATTTCAATGTCTGCGTCTGTCCGAGTATCATTAAAAAACAATCAAGTTACATACGTAACATATGTATTTTCTTTGAACCTCGTTTTTAAGTATTTTGTGGTTTCTCTAATTCTAATGAATAATTGTAAATCTATGTAACAATTGAGACAAAATCTATTATCTTATTCACTTTACCTTATTACATTACCTTAGGTAAAAATTGCAGAAAGATTATTGAATTTTTCAGGTCAAATAAACTACGCAGAAAATGAGGAAATGCTTATATGTATGTCTTGTTATCGTTCTATTTCATTGAAAACTTTATTTTATTTCAATAATTACTTTCAGAAACATTTGTTTAGTCTATATGATAGATATGGGGATCTCCTAGTTCTTTTCTTTCGATTATGATTTATCAAAAATAATAACAACCCCAATCCTTCCTTACATCAGTCTTTATTCCCCACCCCATTAAATTAATAAATTAAAAAAGAAAAAAATAGATATATTATATGGGGTAAATTGAATTCTTGTTGAGACTTCTTCAGAAACTACCCATTCATAAAAGTATAGATTACTATGTACCGACCGAACCAATGATTATTCATGATTCCATAATTGAATCAATTACATACTGGTTACAGCAACCTACTAGAGAAATGTTATGGTAAAACTTCGTTTAAAACGATGTGGTAGAAAGCAACGTGCGACTTGAAGGATATGGTCGGTTGTGGATTCTTACATCCACCATTTTTTTATATTAATTATATAGGAATGAGGGTGCTCTTGGCTCGACATCGTTTGTTCTGTTCCACTGGAAAAACCTCATTTTTTGAGGGTTGCGATGTAAATAGTACATGATCATGATGGAGCTCGAGTAAAAAGTATTGATTCATTTTTTAGGGACATGGATCTAGGGTTAGTGTTAATTAATAAGTTGAAACAACTTCGTAAGTATATTTTCGATATAGAAATCGAAAGGATCCAATTCTAACAAGTTTCAAATTCATAACGAAAATTTATTGGAATTGGTAAAACTCTTTCGATCAAAAGTGTATCACATGGGAATCAACCATTTGTATGATTCTTTGATAGAAAGAAATTGCAAAAATGGTATGTTGCTGCCATTTTTTTAAATGATTAAAGATCACCGAAGTAATGTCTAAACCCAACGATTCAAGGCAACGATAAAGAATCCTGGAACAAGTAAATACCGTTTTCAGTTGTCTCAAAAAATAGATCATAATGAAGAATCAAAATAAATTCTAAAGGAGACAGACAAAAAATGCGTGGTTAGAGACCGCTCAATAAAGGAAATGCCTAAAGGTTTTCCTTTGGATTATTTGAGAGTTATCCAACTTGAGTTAGGAGGATGTGAATACGAATGATTTTTTTCTTTTTCGGGCAAGAATAAGAAAAAGTACTTAAATCATAGTTTAATTGATTTGATGATTTGATGGATCTATTTGACATTAATTATAAATTCTATATATAGACATAATTTCTAATTTTCTTGAGCCGTACGAGGAGAAAACTTCTTATACGTTTCTAGGGGGGGGGGTATTATTCATCTACATCTATCCCAATGGGCGGTTTATCGAATCGTTGCAATTGATGTTCGATCCAGAAGAGAAGGAAGAGATCTTCGGAAAGTGGGTTTTTATGATCCGATAAAGAATCAAACTTATTTAAATGTTCCTGCTATTCTATATTTCCTTGAAAAGGGCGCTCAACCTACGGGAACTGTTCATGACATTTCAAAGAAGGCGGGAGTTTTTATGGACCTTTCTCTTAATTAACAGATTAAATTCAATTAATGAAATACAATAAATAAAAAAAAGGGGGGAGGGGGTGACTTGTATATAACTTTGCATAACCCTTTCTATACAACTCCCCCTCTCTTGCTCTATTCCTACTCAATTTATTATTACTACCATAAGATGTCGTCGTCTATAACGACAAAAATTTATTTTTATTTTAGTGAGATAAATTCATATAAGACAGATAGATAGAAAAAAGATCAAGTGAATAAATGAATGAAATAGTTGGATCTATAAATATAAAATTTTACATTATCGCTAATTCAATAATGGTTTATTTTTCGTTGAAACTTTAACTTTATTTTTTTTTATTTATTTTATTTGTTCATAAAAAAAACATGGGATTTAAGCTTACTTTTTTTACTTATATTGATTGCGTAAACCCAATCAAGATTTTTTTATACTTCTCTCCGAATTTTTTTTACGCCTATACCTTTTTGTATTTATCTTTATTAAATATGTAGTGCTAATTTAATACAAGTCATTAGTTTTTTTATTTTTAATTTCTATTTATTTATAGTTATAGTAATTAAATATTATATTGAATTTAATAAATTTAATAAATTTAATAAGAAAATATTGAATAATTTTTTATTTCAATTTATGGTTTTCTACATTATGTTCTTTTCTCAACATTAACTTTTATATTGACAACAGTATATCAAACAAATATAATCCGATCGTGAATAAATGTATATATTTATCTCTGTTCTATAGACTTGGTTTTTTATTTTACTTTATTCAAATGGTGGGTTCATTGGATTTGCTGGGATACAAGAAGTCTTTATTTTTTTTTATTAAAAAAAAATCAATTTATTAAAAAAAAATTTATTAAAAAAAAAAAGAAATGGATAACATACGAACAAAATATGTGGTAGTCTATAAATTTTTATTTTATCTATATTTTTATCCTAATCTATATTCTTATCTTAGACGTCATTGTATTTGCATCTGATATGTTCATTTTTATGTTATGTTCAGAATCGATTAGAAATATTTTTTTTTATTTAATATTTTGATTGCGTTGTGAAATTCAATCTCTTTTTTGATTACGATTAGATCTATACATTTTGATTCGGGTTGCTAACTCAACGGTAGAGTACTCGGCTTTTAAGTGCGACTAGCATTTTTTACACATTTGTATGAAGCAACGGATTCGTCAATACCATCGGTAGAGTTTGTAAGACCGCGACTGACCCTGAAAGGAAGGAATGGAAAAAGCAGCATGTCGTATTAATGGAGAATTCTGAGAATATTTTATTCTTATCTTATCGGATCGATCCAAAATTGTGTTTGAATTCTTGACGCGCAAAAAAAAAGAAATTTAAAGTTGCGGTTAATTGAATAAATGGATAGAGCCCCATGGCTCCAATTATAGGGAAACAAAAAAAAGCAACGAGCTTCTGTTCTTAATTTGAATGATTACCCGATCTAATTAAACGTTAAAAATATATTAGTGCTTGGTGCGGGAAATGTTTTTACCATAAGTGGATTAGATTATCGATTTTTTTTATAAATCCTAATTATTCGTAGATATTCTCCATTAGAGTGTGGGGATGAATGTGTAGAAAAAGCAGTATATTGATAAAAATATTTTTTTTTACAAATTTCCAAAATCAAAAGAGCGATTGGGTTGAAAAAATAAAGGATTTATAACCATCTTGTTATCCTAGAATGAACATAAAACTATTTAATTAGATGGAAAAAGAGAGGATAAAGAGTCCGTTGATGAGTCTTATCTGTTTCCGGGGTATCTATCTAGTCTTTTCTTACTATAATATCCTGTTTTGACTGTATCGTACTATGTGTCATTTAATACCCCAAGAAATCCCCTATCCCCGGTTCAAGTTCAAATCTAATTTAAAATAAATGGAGGAATTTCAAGGATATTTAGAACTAGATAGATTTAGGCAACATGACTTCCTATACCCACTTATCTTCCGGGAATATATTTATGCACTTGCTCATGATCATGGTTTAAATAGAGTGATTTTGTTGGAAAATGTAGCTTATGATAATAAATCTAGTTTACTTATTGTAAAACGTTTAATTACGCGAATGTATCAACAGAATCATTTGATGATTTCCGCTAATGATTCTAACCAAAATAAATTTTTGGGATACAACAAGAATTTGTATTCTCAAATGATATCAGAAGGGTTTGCAATCGTTGCGGAAATCCCATA
>NW_028290583.1:0-10000 GCF_965113065.1 Corylus avellana
CTAATCAATAGTTCAAATCACACACTCCCATAATCCATTTTCTCTTCGGAGAATTCACTTCAACCATTAATGTCAAATAAATAATACAATTTTGTGGGGTTGAAGGGAAATATCCAAATACATGTTTTTATTCTTTCAATAATCCATATTTATAGCAATGAAATCCTATTGTTCCTACCCTGAGTGAAGTGATAAATGACTGATTACAAATATCTATGATCTATATTATCTTCTTTATTCTCTATAAAGGACCAGAAATGCCTTGTTTACGTATCATTGGGAAGTGCATTAACATAAATACGGCAGTAAGCAGAGGTAATACAAAAGTGTGTAAACTATAAAAACGAGTCAGAGTGGATTGTCCTACACTAGCACTTCCGCGTAATAACTCTACCAAAGGCGATCCTATTACAGGAATAGCTTCCGGTACGCCCGTTACAATTTTTACTGCCAATAACCAATTTGATCCCGAGGCAAGGAATAACCAGTCACACAAAAGATGCGGTCAATACAGCCAGAACCACACCTGTAACCCAAGTCAATTCACGAGGTTTTTTAAAACCGCCGGTGAGATACACGCGAAATACGTGCAAGATCATCATTAGGACCATCATACTTGCCGACCATCGATGAACTGATCGGATTAACCAACCAAAGTTCGCTTCTGTCATTATATATTGAACAGAAGCAAAAGCCTCAGTAACGGTCGGGCGATAGTAAAAAGTCATAGCAAATCCCGTAGCTACTTGTACTAAAAAACAAGTAAGCGTAATTCCGCCTAAACAATAAAAAATATTGACATGCGGAGGAACGTATTTACTAGTTATATCATCTGCAATCGCCTGAATCTCAAGACGTTCTTCAAACCAATCATAGACTTTATTGAGATAGGTAAACTCAAGAATTCCCCCTCCGAGAACCGTATATGAGAATTTCATCTCGTACGGCTCAAACAGAAACACCCAAATACTGGCTATAACGGATATGTGTAATAGAAAGTTTGAAACTTCTTTAATCCTATGATTCAATCTTTCTCTGAAGATACGAAAGAATAAAAATCTGAAAGCTCTTCTTTGTGGTTATAATGCCAAAATATCAAGTTGGCTCATTCGTCTTTATGTTGATCGTTACAGGCCTCTTGAATCTTCTATTTACCTATTTTTATTTGTGTGTAATGCGGCTTTACTTCTGTTTTCTTTATTATTGATAGGAATTCTCTTGTTAAGACCCTATGAATCGATTAAAACCTCAGATTCATACTACAACCACGATGATTCAATAAAACCCTCAAACTAAGTCCAAAAATTCCCTGAGTAAGAATCGGTGGATCATCACTTATTCAATGAATAGATATAATGAATAAAAATCCAAAGAAAGGTTTGTCCTTTAATTAAAAAAGAAAAGCATAAACGGGAAAAAGAATAAAAACCTTTCGATTTTTAACTTCTAACCCTCCTTTTTAACTCTTTTTGGTTAATTCTTTTTTGGAGTCCGGCACACGAGGTCTGAATATTAAATATGAATCATAGTTATAATAGTTTGTAATCTATTTCATATATTCCGCGCGTTCCGGATACTAGAATGAATATCCGACGAGGTAAAACCATCTGTATCAAGATGACAGAGCCGATTTCTGTAGTATCCATAGGATCAATTATAACAAGTCACACACTCATATTCCGGAAATACAGAAACAAAGAAATTCCACGGTCGAACTACCAAAAAATAGAATGGACTAAAAACGATCTAAATGCTTCACTTTGTTTTGTATTGAAAAGCTATTTAGTAGTTCTTGTGAATCTAATTCATTGAAATTCCGTCCAGTAAAATGGAAGAATTATAAATCTCCAAAATAATAGATAGGAATATCGCAAATAGAGCCATTGCGATACCCATCAAAGGAGTAGTTCCCAACCGGGAGCTACTTTACCATATTCCGAATTCAATGGTTTCAATAAATCCCCTATAATAGTTCGTCTTGGACCAGATCTCGAACTATCCTCAACGGTTTGTGTAGCCATAAATCCTATTTTGTATTCATTGAGAGCCGTTGACTTTGTATACCATTATATTGTAAATAAATGATCTTATCATAGATCCGTTGTGGTCTTAAAATTATATTAAAACTATATAATAATGGAAACAGCAACCTTAGTTGCCATCTCTATATCTGGTTTACTTGTAAGTTTTACTGGGTACGCCTTATATACTGCTTTTGGGCAACCCTCTCAACAACTACGAGATCCATTCGAGGAACACGGAGACTAGTTGAAGTAATGAGCCTCCCAATATTGGGAGGCTCATTACTTCAATTGAGATAATAAATGAGATAATAAAAAATCATTTCATCTTTTTAGTTGGAACTTTAGGCGGTTCCCGAAAAAAGATAGCGAAAAAGATTATTCCTAAAGTCGAGACTAAGAGGGAATGTATAAACCAATGCTTCATAGATTCGATTGCGGTTTACAATTATAGCTTCCATACCTGTTTATTTTGGATCGTCTCCCGGATAACTAAAGAGAAATAGTCAAAGAAAAGGCAGCAATTCAAATCAAGATTTATCCGATACCCTATTTATGTTAAATTATGTTAAATCACAAAGATAAAGGTGAGAAGTAAGAAATCAATCTTGTATCAGACTGCTTGTCTTTTTGTAGTCGGATCCCCAAGTTTTTGGAATGCTCCAAATTCTACTTGAGCATCCAAATCCGGGTCAATACCGGCAAAAACATCTCTGAACAAGGTTCTAGCACCATGCCAAATGTGTCCGAAGAAGAAGAGCAGAGCAAACGAAGCATGTCCAAAAGTAAAACCAACCCCTTGGACTGCTACGAAAAACACCATCGGATTTCAAAGTAGCGCGATCTAATTCAAAAATTTCTCCCAATTGAGCACGTCTAGCATATTTTTTCACAGTAGCAGGATCACTATAACTGACTCCATTCAGTTCGCCGCCATAGAACTCCACAGTTACACCTACTTGTTCGACACTATACTTCGATTCTGCCCTTCTAAAAGGAACATCGGCTCTAACAATTCCATCTCCGTCTACCAAAACAACCGGAAATGTTTCAAAAAAAGTAGGCATACGACGTACAAAAAGTTCACGCCCTTCTTTATCTCTAAAGATAGGGTGTCCTAACCAACCAACAGCTATTCCATCCCCGTTGTCCATTGAGCCCGCTCTGAATAATCCCCCCTTTGCCGGATTATTGCCGATGTAATCATAAAAAGCTAATTTTTCAGGAATTTTAGACCAAGCTTCTGATAAACTTTGATTTTCGGCTAGCCCAGCACCAACTCTTCGATATATTTCTTGCTGGAAGTATCCCTGATCCCATTGATACCGGGTGGGACCAAATAATTCAATCGGGGTAGTTGCTGAACCATACCACATAGTTCCAGCAACAACAAAAGCGGCAAAAAAACAGCAGCGATACTACTGGAAAGGACGGTTTCAATATTTCCCATACGTAATCCTTTGTATAGACGTTGGGGCGGGCGGACACTAAGATGGAATAGACCTGCTAATATGCCCAATGTCCCTGCTGCAATATGATGAGAGGCTATTCCTCCCGGAACAAAAGATCAAAACCTTCCACACCCCACGCTGGATTTACAGATTGTACCCTTCCGGTTAGTCCATAAGGATCGGACACCCATATTCCAGGACCATACAACCCCGTTACATGAAATGCGCCAAACCCAAAACAAGCCAGTCCTGAAAGAAATAAATGAATTCCAAAAATCTTAGGTAAATCCAAAGAAGGTTTTCCCGTGCGTTCATCACAAAATATTTCTAGATCCCAATACACCCAATGCCAAATAGCTGCCAAAAAGCACAAGCCAGAAAACACAATATGTGCACCGGCCACACCTTCGTAACTCCAAATACCCGGATTCGTTATAGTCCCTCCTGTGATACTCCAACCGCCCCATGAATTGGTTATTCCTAAACGAGTCATGAAAGGTATAACAAACATACCCTGTCTCCACATTGGATCAAGAACAGGGTCAGAGGGATCAAAACCGCTAATTCATATAGAGCCATCGAACCGGCCCAACCAGCAACTAGAGCTGTATGCATTATATGGACAGAAAGCAAACGACCCGGATCATTCAATACGACGGTATGAACACGATACCAAGGCAAACCCATGGAAATACCCTTTATCAACGAAAAATAGACACTATGTAACTTTATTGCATTGGAAAAAACTATGCTATGGACCTCCCCTTTTCAGTAGATTATCTCGAGGAAAGGATTAAGATTTGTTCTATTATATTAGTAATAATGGAAGAGTTCTGTTTGTAGGAACAAACAGAAGCAGATCTATTCTATACCCGATAAGTACCAATACGCAATGGTAGGGGGGCGGGATCCCGCTTTCATTTTCTATGAGTGAAAGCATACATATTTGTTCATATCATTCAAAAGACCCATTCTTAAAAATTTTCTTCTTTAGTCATAGTCATTCTGTCTTCTTTTTTTTTTATTTTATGAACTTATTCAATTTTTGGATAAACTATGATAAAGGCTAATCTTATTAAGACAATAAACCCATTTTTACGCTTCCACATCAAAGTAAGATATAGTACTTAATTCTTTTTTTCTTTCATTTAATGCCTATTGGTGTTCCAAAAGTACCTTTTCGAAGTCCCGGGGAGGAAGATGCATCTTGGGTTGACGTATAGTGCGACTTGTCAGATATATTGGGTCACATGGGATTTCCCCATTCTCTCCCCCGATCGAGATATCCTCTCTTTCGCCCAAGAAAGATTGATTGAATCATCAAAAATTTGGAGCGTGAAGTGCAATTATATTTATTTTGTTTTTTGGAGGGGGTATCCAGATTAATATTATCAATTAGAATAATTTATGGTTTAGAATAATTTATAGTTGGCTCAATTGGACCAATAAAATGAAGTATCCAGGCTCCGTTTAGAAAAAACCCAATTGGTAATATATCTATTTTTATCATATTATAAACAGGAGCGATCTCAAACTGTTTAAGCAATCGAGTAATATAACGAATACATTGAATATTTGGCAGAAGACATGAAATAAATAAAAAAAAAAGCCATAGCAAAAACACGTGGTATTGGGGCATTTGCCCTATATGTGCAAATCAAAATCGGGCCGATCTTTACTCGGAGTAGAGCATAAACCTAAAAAAATTGAAGAAGCCCATTCCGGAACAAGAAAATGACATCGTGATTTGGATTCGATCTCGATGAAACAATA
This sequence comes from Corylus avellana, assembly GCF_965113065.1. Taxonomy (NCBI): domain Eukaryota; kingdom Viridiplantae; phylum Streptophyta; class Magnoliopsida; order Fagales; family Betulaceae; genus Corylus; species Corylus avellana. Next base: position 5,246 of record NW_028290583.1, read on the forward strand.
AATCAATGAGAAGTTCGTTCGATAAGTTTAGTAGATTACTTTTATCTATTTCTTTTTATTTATAGGTAAAGTAAACAGACCAAAACTAATCTTTCTTGAAAAATAGAAGAAAAAAGCCCTTTGTTAGAAGGAGCCCACTATGAAAAAAGATGAGGGCTGTAATCTACACATTGATTCTTTTTTTTCGCGATTTTTGGTAAACCGTATGCATCAAAAGGTGCGCGTACGGTTCCTAAGGATACAATTTTATCCTAATCAACCGACTTTATCGAGAAAGATTACTTTTTTTAGGCCAAGAGGTTGATAGCGAGATCTCGAATCAACTTATTGGTCTTATGGTATATCTTAGTATAGAGGATGATATCAAAGATCTGTATTTGTTTATGAACTCTCCCGGAGGGTGGGTAATACCCGGAGTAGCTATTTATGATACTATGCAATTTGTACGACCAGATGTACAGACAATATGCATGGGATTAGCCGCTTCAATGGGATCTTTTATTCTGGTCGGAGGAGAAATTACCAAACGTCTAGCATTCCCTCATGCTCGGCGCCAATGAGTTTTGTATTTGAGAGAAAAAAGAAGACTATGCCTTCGCGATATGAAATATGACTATTAAGTAATAATAGCATGGCATTTTGAATTCGATATGAGAAATCTTTTTTTTTTTTCAAAATTCAAAAACTATTAGATTATATATTGAAAGAGTAGTATGAGATAAGGGGCATTTCCGATTTTATCTGATCTATCGGAAATCTCTTGCAGCGTCACAAACTTTTTTGTTTTCACGCCAGAAGGCTAATTATGTTATGAAAGAATACAAAAAAAAAGAAACTTTGGGATTGCTGAATAAAAGACTAAATAAATAAAATATATAAATATAAAGCAACGGAGCCATCATAGTATTTTTTAACTACTCCAAAAAAGGAAGGATGGTTATTGGATTATTTACCAATCAGGGTCTGGTCTGATAGATCCTATTTTTTCTGTTTCTTGGATGGGAGGTAAAAGCGAATTCCATTGTAGAGCCGTATGCAATGCGAAAAAGATGCCTGTACGGTTGTTCAATTCTATCTTGTTTTTCGTATTATTATTCTTTATTTTATTTCTTCTCTTTGATTTATCTTCGAGATAGAAGAACCATTTATTATGTTATATAATCAGGGTAATGATCCATCAGCCTGCTAGTTCTTTTTATGAGGCACAAACGGGAGAATTTATCCTGGAAGCGGAAGAACTGTTGAAGTTACGCGAAACCATCACAAGGGTTTATGTACAAAGAACGGGCAAACCTTATGGGTTGTATCCGAAGACATGGAAAGAGATGTTTTTATGTCAGCAACAGAAGCCCAAGCTCATGGAATTGTTGATGTTATAGCGGTAGAATAAAAAATAGCAGGGATTTCGCGCAAATATGCCATTTTCAATTTTCTCTTCTTATATTTAATATATCTATTAATATAGAAGTAATGCCTAATCATCCGGTTAGGATCGATCTAAACCAACTCATTATGTATACGAGTCAACATGCCAACTATTAAACAACTTATTAGAAAGACAAGACAGCCAATCAGAAATGTCACGAAATCCCCCGCCCTTGGGGGATGTCCTCAGCGACGAGGAACATGTACTAGGGTGTATGTGTGACTCGTTCAGAGCATGGACTGGGACAAAAGAAAAGAACCAATTTTTCCAGTATCAGTGGTCAGTACCAATAAATAGGATAAAATGGAAGAACTCCATTCACTATCTAAAAAGGATCTATGATATCCTTCTATTGTGTATCAAATTTTATGGTTTCTATTGGTATAAATCCAACCGTCTCAATTTTCAATTTAAGATGAAAAAGAATTTCCCATTGGTAGCAAATGGTTATCCACTAAGCAGGGGAAAGACTATTAAAATGAAAAGGCAGAAAGATTATGCCCTTACTCTTGCAACAACGGACTAACAGGGTCAGCTACACAGCTAATCTTCATAATTAAATATCGTTACTGTATAGGTAGATCTCATTGTGAAAGACTGATTACTGGATAATTCATGGGTAGAGCCAAAAAGTGTGAACTGTACAAGTTAACAATAGCATTGATTAAATGAAAGAAGGGGCTCCGGTGTATAGAGGGGACCTCGCCGTTAAAAAAGTAACCATAGAAACGATGGAACCCACGATTTTTTTATCCATTTAGATTTACTACTTTTTGTTTTTCTTTTTTTATTTAATATGCTTTTTTTAATATCTAGTTTTTAATATCTAGTATCACTATCAATACAATTTCTTATTTCGCAGTGAAATGCCCAGAAAAAAAGAAAAAATCGTGGTCGGGAAGGTTATAGTAGCAAAAGCCATTGGAGTTTTTAGTTTATACATTGGAAGAATCCGTTTTGTTATTAATAAACTAGGAAAGGGAAAAGGAATAACTGAAAGAAAGGAAATCAATTAGTTATTCATCGAAGTTTCATTTATTCAATGACCAGAATTAAACGAGGATATATAGCTCGGAGACGTAGAACAAAAATTCGTTTATTTGCATCAAGCTTTCGAGGGGCTCATTCAAGACTTACTAGAACTATTACTCAACAGAAAATAAGAGCTTTGTTTTCGGCTTATCGGGATAGAGGTAGGCAAAAGAGAGATTTTCGTCGTTTGTGGATTACTCGGATAAATGCAGTAATTCGCGGTAAAGGCATATACTATAATTATAATAGATTAATACACAATCTGTACAAGAGGCAGTTGCTTCTTAATCGTAAAATACTTGCGCAAATAGCTATATTAAATAGAAATTGCCTTTATATGATTTCCAATGAGATTCTAAAATAAGTATATTTGGAAGGAATTCATCGGAATGTTTTAAATTTAAAATGGAGTTCACTGGAGAATTAACTCCGGGAAGGTAGAATAGAAATTAGTATGATAAAATATAATAATAAAGTCGTCAAAATGAACAAACAACACGTTTAATAAAAAAAGATTTATTCTTTTTTTCTTATGATAATACGACAATAAAATATGGATTCGCGAATTTTTCGAACAAAATATCAATCCGCCTTTGAATTCGTATTGGAATTTTGATTCAAGTGAAGAGTAAGCCTATTTCTTTTTGATTCTAAGACCAGTAGTTCTGGTGGTCGACTCACCCCTTTCAAATTGTTTCTCATTATTAAGAAAAGGTAACAAAGATAAAATACGAGCTTGCTTTATAGCAATAGTAATTAATCGTTGTTGTTTTAAGTTTAATCTATTCACCCGTCTAGATAATATCTTTCCTTGTTCACTAATAAATCGACTAATTAAACTCATGTTTCTATAATCAATTCGATCCCCCGAGCCAATCGGGGGCAAACGCCTACGAAAAGATCGCTTGGATTTAAAATAGAGTCGCTTGGATTTATCCATGATTTGTTTCTTCCTTATCCCGAAAATCCTATTTCAATGGGGGATTTTGTTTTGTTTATCTTTAAATATATATATATATATATATAATATGTCATTTTTAATCTTCCTTGGAAGGGTGACATACAAGCGATCGGATCGGTTCGATTTATTTCTTTATCTCCCCATGAATTGTATGTTTGTAACAAAAGGGACAGAATTTTAGCAATTCCAATCGACTAGGCGTATTATGTCGATTCTTTTGAGTAATATATCTGGAAATACCAATACTCATTGATTCCTTATTAGCACCATTTCGATTAGCACTATTTCGAGTACAATTGGTACATTCCAAAATAACGGTTACTCGAACATCTTTACCCTTGGCCATGAACCTCCTTTGGATTTTTGATTCACCCAACTATTCTATTTTCCGATCCAAAGAGAAGAAAGGAACGAAAAAAAATAGAAGTTGCTAACTCGAAATCAAATTCTGAAAGATTTCGTTGAAATCAAGATAGTAATAAAAAAGTATTAATAAGTAATACAATGATTTCTAACTAGATTTATAATCCTAGTATAGTATTTCATTTTTCATTTAAGTATTTTGTATGATATTGTTGACCCGGCCATCAATTTCCATTTCCGTTCTCATTCTCTTATCTTATTAATTAAATTTAAATTAGAGTCCCGGCCCGAGTTCCGAGTTTTACTGAAGTTGAATCCACTTTTATTCTTTCTCTTTTCGAACTTATTCTAATTTTAAAAATTAGAAAAGTAAAAGAAGGGAAGGGGAGGGATTAGTCACAGATATTTGATTATATCTCTAATTTTCTTCACCCCTTCCCATATCAATAACTATAACTAGAACTAGAATTAAAAAAGGGAAAATATCAACGCATCCGGGAATAAACGATTGATCTCTATCAATAGACCCGCTAAAGACCCGAACCATAGAGTACTTACTACCGGTGCCGCGGAGAGATATGTTTTTAGATCTCGCATTTTAAATACTCCTTCTTTATTGTAATTTGTAATACATATATGATCAGACGTAGGTGTAGTTAATGATCACTTGTATTTGTATGCGGAATCCCTAATTCAAATTGAAATGTACAATGATTCAGTAGCTATTCCTTTTCTTAAAAAAAAAATACGCCTTTTTCTGTCCCAGCATTCCCCAAAAATATTCTATTCATTTTTTTAAGCGGGTTTAATTATACGTTACGTATGTGTATAAGCCTTTTATTATAATTAATTATTTATTAGAATGAAATATTAAATATATGTTCTATGATATGAGATAAAAAAGAAGAAATGACAAGATAATTTTTGTATATGAATGGAGAAAATAAAGATGTGGAAAACAATACAGGTATTC
>NW_028290583.1:15000-20000 GCF_965113065.1 Corylus avellana
AAATCACTACAAGTGAGGGAGATACACGATTTAAATAACGGAAGATCCAATATTTTAAAATTGTATCTAGAATGACCGGAAAAGTCGAAACAAGACCGGATATCATTTGATCGTTATGAGCAAATCCAAAATCTTTGTAGATAGAGCCAATCATTAGTTCCCAACCGTGGGGCGAATGGAATCCTATACATAAATCAGTTAATAAAAGAATTGAAAAAGCTTTTATTGTGTCGCTTAAGTTATATAGGAATTCTTGAACCCAAGAGTTAAGAATAACAAGTTCTTCATTACCTAGAATAGAATAACCACTTAGAATAACGAAATAGATTATATTTGTCGAGAAGTTCAAAATCGTATGGATACAATCTGCATTGTGTATCTTGATCAATTGGATCGTTTCTTTGTAGATTCCGATACGAAGCTTTTCTAGATGTGTTTCCGGGTATTCCTTTATGATTTCGTCCAGGAGGAAGAGTTCCTCTAATTCTATGAATTTTTTTATAATACTCTTTTCTTGCATGATATTCAAGAAAATTTCGGATTGCCTAATATCCCACCAATTAGTAACCCAAGATTCCAGACTTTTAGTAAATGAGAGAGAGATATACCAGGGCAAAAATCCTATAGATGCAAGATATAGAAGGGGAATGAATGCTTTCTTTTTTGCCATTTTTTCGTCTTTGAATTTTTAATGAACTCGCCTCATTCTCATTCGTCGACTCCATATGATATTAACTAATATTCATATCAAGGATAGCTTCTATTACAAGTCATCGAGCCCATGAATCTATTCCTTGCTTTTTTTTGTGTGTATGATTCAGTGGTTAGTACTTGAATTTAGAAATAATACAGAATAAGAAAGAGTCCACTTCAAATTCAAATTCGCACTTCCAATTCGAATTAAAGATATTGTTTTCAAATATATCATTTGCTAAAATTCGAAGAAAGTGCCTCCTTCCGATAAATAAATGCACAAAAGCGCCCCTTCAAGTAATGAATATTATTCGGATTTTGAAAGGAAAGAACTCTCTTTCTATCAAAATATCAATTTTTTTGAAAAAAAAAAAAAAGCATTCACGATTTTCAGTTCATTTTTCAAAATACTTCAATTGGTACACGCAAGAAATAAGCCAATTCAGCAGCCTTTTGCTCAATTTCTCGTGGAGTCAAATTCTCATCAGTACGAGTCAAGGGAATAGCCCCACGTCCTCTGATTTCCATATAAAGGACACGACGAGCATAAATACCCTCTTTAACTTCTATTCTGATGGACTGGATGTCTTTCATAAGGAATTGAAGTAAGATGCGACGATTTTTTCCAGGAAATCCCCAACGAAAAATACACACTATTCCCTCCTTTCTATCGAATCGATCATAACCACTACCTACATTCCACGAAATTGTGCACCACAAATAGGAGCTAATAAAGAGACCCGCAATCCCGTAGAAAGACATCACGATCCCCTGTGGAAAAAAAATTATTTGTGGAGACGGAAATAAAGATATAAAATTCCTACCAAGATAACTGGAAATTCCAACAAATAAAAACCCTAATGAACCTAAAAAAAGGATAAAGGCCCAGCAGAAATTACTTGTTTTTCGAGACCCCGCTATAAGGTCTATCCATATATGTTCTGATCGCCAATTCATACTAGATCTAGTTGCATTTTATTGAAATTGAGAGAATAACCCAAATGAATTTTACTTTTTTTGTGTGTTTCCGAAGTAACTCTCATCAACTAGCACTATTCCGATGTGAACTTTTAGGAGTAATTCATCGAATTGCTTAGATCTAAAATAATAACATCCGCTTCGTATGATTCCCTATAGATATCTACATATGGATACATTAACTTTACATTTCGGACATTCGCCCCGATTCCCGATTTTTTCAAATAGAAATATATATAATTCATTTACGTATATATCATGTTTGCGCATGCATAATAGCTTATGCTCGGGGGAAACCACATCACATATTTTATTCTAATAAAAAGATATCTGTGTTATGGTCTAAGTCTAAGTCTTGAAAAAAAAATAGATGAGATTTGGTCCCATCATATCTATATCTAAAAAATCTTATTTTTTTGAACATGAAGAAATAAAGAAACCATCGCAATTGCCGGAAAGAATAGGCCCACTAAAGGTACCAAAATAGAGGGTAAGGTATTTAGAGTTGTCATAAAATGGATACCTGGATTTAATATTTGTACCTGTTATTGTTATATTGTTATTTATATTGTTATAAAGGTATCGTATAATCATTATAATTCATATATAATTATACTAAGTATAGCTAAACTAAGTGAGTATATGTAAGTACATAATATTTATATATCAATTATAAATAAAAATTTATAAATATAATAAAATATAATAAAACAAGGAATGTAGAACTAACTAAATAGAATTTTTCACTTTTCTACAACTTTTCTACATTAAATATATATTATATATTCTTATTCTAATATTCTACATTAAATATATATTATATATATATGTATGAGAATCTCCTTTTTTTATTATCTTGTTTTTGTCTAAAAATTTAATAAACTTGAATAAAATATAAAATAAAGAAAGAGTTTCTTACAAATTCCCCAAAAATTTGTTATAATTCGATCCGAGAATAGGGATTCTCAAAAAATATAGAATCTTGCGTCTTTCTATACTTTTCAATTTTCTATATGTGAATTATATACACATAAGAATACACATAAGAAGGGAACGTGAAATTATCGTTTTATTCGCCTTGCCTAATTTTCATTTCGCGGAAGAAAGAATTCTCTCTTTTTTTTGTTTGATAGAGGTTTCCTGATTACTTATCAGGAATATCGGTAAAAAAGGATTATTCGCATAATAGAATTCTTTTTCTAATTAAATCTTATATTACCAAATGTTATCAAAGTAAAAATAAAATCCGAAGAATTTATTTTTACTTTGATTTCTATAAACTAAATAACTACTTGTTCTACACAAAAAAAAAGAATAATAATTTCTATTTTTTTATTTTTTTTTATTAAGCATCTACTTGATTGAATTTTGATTCAGAGGAAATAAAGCGTGGAGCTGAAATAACTCATTCAGAACGCCTTTTAAAAGATTACGCGGTACGATTGGATCGAATAGGCCCTTATGGAATAAATATTCAGCCGCTTGTGAGCCCTCAGGTACTGTTTTATTCAATGTTTGTTCAATTACTCTTTTACCCGCAAATGCAATGTAGGCGTTGGGTTCAGCAATAATGATATCCCCCAACATACCAAAACTGGCTGTTACCCCACCAGTAGTAGGAGATGTAAGGATTGATACATAAAATAACTTTTTATTTACTTGATAATCATATAAAGCGGAAGATATTTTAGCCATTTGCATCAAGCTCAAACTTCCTTCTTGCATGCGTGCTCCTCCAGAAGCACACACTAAAATAAGAGGTAAAAATTGATTGGTAGCATATTCGATCAAACGGGTGATTTTCTCGCCAACTACCGATCCCATACTACCCCCCATAAACTGAAAATCCATAATCCCAATTGCTACGGGAATACCATTTAGTCGACCTGTGCCTGTTTGAACAGCCTCAGTTAATCCTGTCTTTATTTGATAAGAATCAATACGATCTTTGTAAGGTTCCTCTTCTAAATTAAATTCAATGGGATCCAGAGAGACCATGTCTTCATCCATTGGAGCCCAAGTACCTGGATCAATCGAAAGCTCGATTCTATCTGAACTACTCATTTTCAAATGATGTCCACAGTGTTCGCAAATATTCATTTTTGATTTAAAAAATTTCTTATAATTTAATCCATAACAATTTTCGCATTGAACCCACAAATGCCTGTATTTTGTAGTCACATCTAGATCATTAGAACTTTCTGTTTCTGTTTCTGTTATAGTTAAATCACTACCATCCGGGCTCGGTTTTATACTTGAACTCTGGTTTTCACTACTATTTCTGCTTTCATCAAAAATGTAACTATAAATGTAACTGTCACTATAATTGTCAATACCACTTAAAATGTAACTATCAATACAAATTTGAGAACGAAAAAAACTGTCAATACAACTATTAATGTGGTTTTTCCAACTATATTTAGTATCATATATGTAAGGATCATAGTGGGGATCGTCACTATTAGATACACTATGCAAATAACTAAAATTCCGATAATTAGAAAAAGAACTTTCTAGTTCACTTAGAAAAGAATGATCATTGTCAATCTCAAAAATTTGATTTTCAATATCAAAATATATGAAATAACTGTCCCTATTATTATCCCTAACTAAAAAAGTATCATCGGGTATGAAATTCTGAATGTCTCTAACGCCGACTAAATGATCAACATTACTGTAACTAGAATTGTCACTATCGCTCCAACTAAGAGTGTTTTTATCTATATCATTTGTAATCGGGTCTTCACTTACACCGGTATTTTCAATAGGACCAAGACTATCCATTGATTTACTTAGCCTACAACTGTATTCTAACTTTTCTTTGGACAACATCGAATTGAACCACCCTTTTTCCATAAAGCCTTTTTGCCCCTATTTACATGAAAATACAATAGATGAATAGTCATTCGATAAAAAATCATTTGAATATTTCATTTACTATCAGAATATGCATATAAATCCAATTACTAGGATTATATTAACAAAAAAAGTAGGTGTTGAAATTGAAAAAAAATGATTCTCTTTTGTGAGAACCAGGAGTATCACTTAATATGATGGAATCCTTTTTTTAATGATTTCAATTATTTTTCAATTTGAAATAGTGATCCCGCCGTGTTTGTTGTATCAAATTAACATCGAAAAATGAAATAATTGTTATATCCTATGAATATAAAGGAATATAAAGAACTTTTTTCGTAAAATCTCGTCTACTAATAAGTTTCTAGCCCAACACAGAACGAAAAGGACAATATACGGGATGGGTAGAAGAAGTTGTGATATGTGGCTCGATCCATGATCGGAAACTACGGGATAGAAAAGAAAACACCAAC
>NW_028290584.1:0-17500 GCF_965113065.1 Corylus avellana
GAGGGCACACAAAGTAACAAATAAAAAATTAACTTCATTATTATAAATCAAGTTATTGAATATCTCAAACAAATCCTGAAATTCGAAACTGCCTGTTATCCAATAAAGACCTAAAATTCCTAATAATAAACCAAAATCCCCTACACGATTAGTTACAAACGCTTTTTGACAAGCATTCGCTGCAATCGGTCGTGTGAACCAAAAACCTATTAATAGATAAGAACAGACTCCAACTAATTCCCAAAAAATATAAATTTGTATCAAATTAGAACTAGTCACTAATCCCAGCATTGAAGTATTGAAAAAACTCATATAAGCAAAAAATCTCAAATATCCTTGATCATGAGACATATAATTGTCACTATAAATAAGAACCATAATTCCAACAGTAGTAATTAAGATTGACATAATAGAAGTAAGTGGATCGATCAAGTAGGTGAACTCTAAAGAAAAGTCATTATTGATGGTCCAAGACCATACATATTGATAGATATAACTGTTATTTATTTGCTGAATAGGCGGATTGGCTGAAAAAATCATAACTATACTTAACAATAAAACACTAGGAAAAGCCCACATGCGGCGAAGATTTTTTGTTGCCTTCGGGAAAAGGAGAAGTCCCACTCCTATTAACATAGGAATTATAACTGGAATGAAAGGTATGATCCATGAATATTGATATGTATATTCCATAAAAATAAATAAATAAAAATCTTTTATTTTTAATTAACTGTTTCTGATTCACCAGCTCTTATTTTTTTTTTGAAAGGAATCAGTTAATAAAAAAATTAAAATATATAAAACTAAAATAAAATTTGATATTCTTAATTATTATAAATTTTTTCCAAATACTTCAAACAAAACAAGATATTTCAAATCAAGAAGTTTGAATTGGTCAAATGAGATGACCAAGCTACTATTGAAAAATAAATACTTACTCTTTTTTTAAGTAAGATTTTATGAAGCTACAAAAAATAAAGATTTCAATTATTATTACAATTTACATAATACAATATTTTAACAATATTTTAATCTCGGGAGAGGGTAAGGACAAATAATTACACCAAAAAGAGTATTTTATTTTGATATGATTCATAAAAGACAGACACAGTCCATACATAACTTAACTCAAGGAAATAAGAGCTATTTTTTTTAGTTCGTTTATTCAGAATCATTAACCAATGCAGTTTTGAATTGATTGAAGGAATTACTAAAATAAAATGACTTTTCTTTAGAAAAAAATGATGTATACTTTAACACATTAACTGCGAGTCTCATTTGAATTTGAAAATTTTAATTAGGTGCACTCTTTTTCGAGTTTGACTAATTAAGCAATTAAAAAAAAAATTAAGGGAATTAAGGGTTGGTTTCTTAAACTTTTTGATGTATTTTATTACATGTATAAATATAGCACGATGAAAATAAACAATAAACAATATAAAGGAACAACCACTTTGGTTTATATTTTTTCTTTTTTTATGACGAGAGTCTAATTTAGACTATAAATAGATAATTAGATAGTAAGTAAAGAACAATTGGTTTTGAACAATAGATGTCTTTCACATCCAACTAGAGAAATGAATACTCTATCATAATTTTTTAATGGCAGTTCCAAAAAAACGCACTTCTATATCAAAAAAACGAATTCGTAAAAATATTTGGAAAATGGAGGGGTATTGGGTAGCATTGAAAGCTTTTTCGTTAGCGAAATCTCTTTCTACAGGGAATTCAAAAAGTTTTTTGTACAATAAGAAATAAATAACTAATTACTGGAATAATCTGAATCTATCTCTGACTCTAAAAAAAGTCTAGTTTCATTTTGAATTTCGTTTCTAATTTTTTAATTTATATATAATAATTATACTTAAAAACTATAAAAAAAAAAAAAGTAATGATTCCCATTCCTTAATGTTTTGAATGGATAAATATTAAATTGAATTCGTTTTGCCATTATGTTATGTAAAATAATTATTATTTTGTATACTTAATACTTAATTTTGTAAAATGATATTCTTTTTTGTTTGACAAAAAAAAGAATAAATACAAGATATAAAGTTTCAACTGTCTTTTTAGTAAAGTTTTGTCTTTTTTATATTTATTTATTATATTTATATAATATATATATACTATTTTTTATAGAACAACAAATATAAGATCTTTAATCCAAATTCAAATTAATGAGTTGTTGAAACTCATTTTTTTAGTTTCAAACTTGTTTTGTAATTTTCTGAACAATCATTTTAAACAATAATTATCAATATATATATACTCCTTATCCTTATATATACCTTATATACCTCGTATAAAATATCCACCTAAATGGGACAAGAAGCTTTTATCAATGGATATTTTATACGAGAAATGTATCAATTTTGGTCATCAAAAATAAAAAAAAAAAAAAATGGATCCTATAGTTGCTTGGGCTGGGGAAGATAGATCAATATATGTATTAAGTATTCATTTTTAACGGGTTATTCTAATTTGAAGTAGGGTCCAATTACGATAGAAATCGAAACTCTTTTTTTATATGATACGCTCAATACCCAACCCAATCCCAATTTAATTAAATCAAACAAATAATAAAAAATAAGGATTATTATTGGAAATACGTTTTAAATCACTATTTTTTAAACGAGTTTTTATTCATCAATTTCTTTATTCATAAATTGAAATGTTTCCTATAAAACTAAAAAATATTGAATGATTGAGTACTTTAACCTAGACGATTAAATAAGAATAGGTTATTATGATTTCGAACAAGCCGCTATGGTGAAATCGGTAGACACGCTGCTCTTAGGAAGCAGTGCTAGAGCATCTCGGTTCGAGTCCGAGTGGCGGCATGGCATCTTATAAAAGAGTAAGTCCTATAATAAATTCAATTCCCGATTTCCATTCCTATAATTTTGAGAATCCCCCCCCCCCTTTTTTTATTTATTTTATAATTTTTTTATGATATTTTCAAGTTTAGAGCATATATTAACTCATATATCCTTTTCGGTTGTTTCAATTGTAATTTCAATTCGTTTGATAATCTTATTAATTAATGAAAGCGCAGGACTATATGATTCATCAGAAAAGGGCATAAAAACTACTTTTGTCTGTATAACAGGATTATTAGTTACTCGTTGGATTTATTCGAGACATTTACCCTTAAGTGATTTATACGAATCATTCATTTTTCTTTCGTGGAGTTTGTCCATTATTTGTATGGTTCCGTATTTAAAAAAAAATATAAACCATTTAAGCGCAATAACCGCGCCAAGTGTTATTTTTACCCAAGGCTTTGCTACTTCTGGTTTTTTAACTGAAACGCATCAATCCGTAATATTAGTACCCGCTCTACAATCTCATTGGTTAATGATGCACGTAAGTATGATGGTATTGGGTTATGCAGCTCTTTTATGTGGATCATTATTATCAGTAGCTCTTATAGTCATTACATTTCGAAAAGTCATAAGGGCTTTTGAGAAAAAGAATAATGATTCATTTTCATTTGATGAGATCCAATACATGAATGAAAGAAACAACGTTTTATGGAACATTTCTTTGATCTCTTCTAGGAATTATTATAGATCTCAATTGATTCAACAATTGGATCATTGGAGTTATCGTATTATTGGTATAGGGTTTCTCTTTTTAACCATAGGTATTCTTTCGGGAGCAGTATGGGCAAATGAGGCATGGGGCTCATATTGGAATTGGGATCCGAAGGAAACTTGGGCATTTATTACTTGGACCATATTCGCGATTTATTTACATATTCGAACAAATAAGAATTTTGAAGGTGTAAATTCCGCAATTGTAGCCTCGATGGGATTTCTTATAATTTGGATATGCTATTTTGGGGTCAATCTATTAGGAATAGGGCTACATAGTTATGGTTCATTTACACTAACGTCTAACTGAAGAAAGGACCTAACGAACACAAGCAAACATGGGACAGCATATATATATAAGAAAACATTGTGTAAGCCTTCGAGAACCTTTTGAATCAAAGTAGTGATTCAAAAGGTTCTTACAAAGGCCAAACAAATCTGGTTAAAAGTCTAATTCATTTTTTTATTTTTAACTTAAGTTTAACTTAAACTTAAGAGAAGAAAAAATACTTATTATTTTATTGTTTTTTTTTAATTGTACAACGAATTTTTTAAAACATCCTAATATTATTTCTTATTTATTATTATAGTATAGCATTAGTATAGGATTGCTGTTTGATTTTTTATTTTATTCATGAAAATTATCTATAAAAATAGATAGATATAATATCTTCGACCTTGTCAACTGATAGTGAGAAAACGAAATCCGGATAAATACCAATACCTATTACTGGTAAAAGGATAGAGATCGAAACAAATAACTCTCGCGGTCCAGAATCAAAAAAATAAGAGTTTGGAGCATTAAAAAACTTGTATCCATAGAACATTTGGCGTAACATAGATAATGAATAAATAGGAGTTAATATCATTCCAATTGCCATTACAAATGTAATTAGTATTTTTGTTATTAAAAAAAATTTTTGGCTGGTAATTAGTCCCAAAAATACTATTAATTCTGCAACAAAACCACTCATCCCCGGTAATGCAAGGGAAGCCATCGATAAGATACTGAAAGTCGTGAATATTTTCGGAACCGGGATCGCCATTCCGCCCATTTCGTCGAGATAAACAAGACGTATTCTATCAAAACTCGTTCCCGCCAAGAAAAAAAGTGCAGCGCCAATAAAGCCATGAGAGATTATTTGTAAAATGGCTCCATTGAGGCCCATATCACTTATAGAGCCAATTCCTATAATTATGAAACCCATATGAGATATGGAGGAATAGGCTATTCTTTTTTTTAAATTACGTTGACCGGGAGATGCTGAAGCTGCATAGATTATTTGAATTGTGCCTACTATAATCAACCAGGGAGCAAATAGAGAATGAGCGCGGGGCAATAATTCCATATTAATCCGAACCAATCCATACGCTCCCATTTTTAATAAAATTCCGGCTAGAAGCATACAAGTACTGTAATGTGCCTCTCCATGGGTGTCTGGTAACCATGTATGTAAAGGTATAATTGGTGATTTGACAGCAAAAGCAATAAGAAATCCAATATAGAATATTATTTCCAGTGCTACTGGATAAGATTGATTCGCTGATGTTTCAAAATTTAATGTTGGTTCATTGGAACCATATAAACCGATACCCAGAACTCCCATTAAGAAAAAAACGGAACTTCCCGCAGTGTACAAAATAAACTTTGTGGCTGAATACAAACGTTTCTTTCCCCCCCACACGGATAGAAGTAGATAAACGGGAATTAATTCTAACTCCCACATGATGAAAAAGAGTAAAAGGTCTCGAGAAGAAAATGATCCTATTTGGCCGCTATACATTGCTAACATCAGGAAATGGAATAATCGGGAATCTCGAGTAACCGGCCGAGCCGCTAAAGTAGCTAAAGTGGTGATAAATCCTGTCAGCAAAATAGGTCCTATAGAAAGTCCATCTATTCCCAATCTCCAGTAAAAATCAAAAAAATTGATCCATTTATAATCCTCCGTCAGTTGCATTAATCGATCGTCCAATTGGAAATGATAATAGAAGGCATAAGTTATTAGAAGGAGTTCCAGAGCACATATGAGTATAGTATACCCCCTTATTACCTTATTTCCTCTATGAGGGAGAAAGAAAATTAAAGAACCCGCGAATATTGGCAAAACTACCACTATTGTTAACCAAGGAAAATAATTCGTAGTAAAAACAAGATACACTTGGGCCAGAAAAATCCGTGCTCGAAAAAAGATATTCTATTTTTTTTTTATTTTATTTTTTCGAGCAGGGGGATTTTTGTCGGTAAAAAAAATGAATGTATTCAGGTGGGATTTGTGAAAGGAATCAATAAGCTAGGCCCATGCTTCGAGTTGTTTCATGCCATAAATAAACTCGAACACTCAAGTAATCCGTTGGACAGGCGGATTCACATCTCTTACAACCAACACAGTCTTCTGTTCTTGGAGCAGAAGCAATTTGTTTAGCTTTACATCCGTCCCAAGGTATCATTTCTAATACATCTGTGGGGCAGGCTCGGACACATTGAGTACACCCTATACACGTATCATAAATCTTTACTGAATGTGACATTGGATATATAAATTTTTGAACATCATAAGTTTTCGATCTAGTAAACTTGTAAATGAATTATACATATATTTAGTATTTAGACACCAGATGAATCAATGATTTACCAGAATTTTTATAATTAATCTGCTTCCGGATCGGCTCATGCGAGAGGTCCAAGATCCTTTGATTTATTGCATTTTTTGTAAACACGATCAATACATTATGTACCATCCATGTTAATTCGACTATATAAATATTATAATTTATATGATTAATACTGCTTATTAATACAATACTACTTATTCAACAAATTTGATTGATTGATACGAGTTGATTTTCTGTTACGATAAATTGCGGAAACAATAGCTGGTCCAATAGCTGCTTCAGCGGCTGCAATAGCTATAACAAAAATTGAAAAAATATTTCCTTTTAATTGGCGACTATCAAAAAAATCAGAAAATGTTACAAAATTTATATTAACTGCATTCAGTATAAGTTCAAGACACATAAGGGCTCTAACCATATTTCGACTTGTGATCAATCCATAGATACCGATAGAAAATAAATAGGCACTCACAACAAGTACATGTTCGAGCATCATTGACCAACTCCTTATCAATTTCGATTTATTTCAAGATAAAAAACAATTTAATGGGTTCAACTGACTAGATAGAATATAAAAAGTTTGGTAATAGATTGAATAAAAGAATTTCTATTTATATTTTATACATAAACAATCTTCAAATAAAATTGAAGTGAGGGGAAATGGATGTGATAACACAGAACAAAGTTTAATTTGTATTTAGGTTATTAGATTAGTTCGAAAGATTTCTTACTGGCGAGCCACAGCAATTGCACCTATCAAAGCAGCTAAAAGAATTATCGAAATGAGTTCAAATGGAAGAAAAAAATCTGTTGATAAATGAATTCCAATTTGTTGACTGTTACTTATCAAATCTTGCTCTATAATCTGGTTTGATCTTGTAGTCCAAATAATCCCGTACCATGACGTATCCAGAATAGTAGTCATTAGTGAAACAAAAATACCTGTACAAACCAACAAAGTAACCCCCTCTCCAACGGTCCAAAGATTAAAATCTTTGTAATATTCTGAACCATTCATGAACATGACAGCAAATATGATTAAAATATTTATGGCCCCCACGTAAATAAGGAGCTGTGCGGCAGCTACAAAATGAGAGTTTGATAGAATATAGAATAAAGATATACAAACAAGAACCAGTCCCAACGAAAAAGCAGAATAAATTGGGTTGGTAAGTAATACTACTCCTACACCTCCTAATATAAGACTGGATCCCAAAAAGACTAAAAGAAAATCATGTATCGGTCCGGGCAAATCCATTATATGTAAAGAGATAAATAAATCGAAATTTTTTTCATGACCTTATTGACCTCACCAGGAAAAATTTTTTTCTGAAAAGTTCTTATCTTAATTGAATTAAATCTAAATGCTAAGGAATGTGAATTGATGTAGGTATAGTTCTTGGACTAATATCATTCTTTATCTTAAAGAGTGGTTCGAAACTATATATATTTATATTTAGATTTCTAAATGATTACAGATATATTCATATTCAGAGATTTTCAATCCAAATTAAAGCACAAACCAACTAATCAATAGTTGAAATTTGTAGTTAGTGACTAAACAAAATAAACAAAAGAAACGGCATTTATTTCGATCAAAACGGAAACTTACTAATTGGAAATTACTCTTTATCTTTAATCAAAGGATTTACTTATATATCTTTTTTTTTATTTACTTATTTTTTTTTAGGTGAATTTAAAATTGTTCGAATTGTATAATCGTCAATTACTGATATTGGTAAACGACCCAAGGCAATTTGATTATAATTCAATTCGTGACGATCATAAGTAGAAAGCTCATATTCTTCAGTCATTGATAAACAATTTGTTGGACAATACTCAACACAGTTACCACAAAATATACAGATTCCGAAATCAATACTGTAATTAAGCAACCGTTTCTTTCGAATATTAGTTTCCAATTTCCAATCAACAACAGGTAAATCTATAGGGCATACACGAACACATACTTCACAAGCAATGCATTTATCAAACTCAAAATGTATTCGACCGCGGAAACGTTCTGATGTGATTAATTTTTCATAGGGATATTGAATCGTTACAGGTAAACGATTTGCATGGGATAGGGTAATCATGAAACTTTGACCAATGTACCTTGCAGCTCGTACTGTTTGTTGACCATAATTCATGACCCCAGTTACCATAGGGAACATATTGTAAATATCTATGAATATTTTTATGTTTGTTTCTTTCTCTTGTTTGAGACAAGCCACAAATTGAGAATATAGTATTCCTTTACAGTGAAAGAAGTTGGAAAGAAGTTGTTAATAATAGATTACCAAGAGAAATAGGTAAAAGAAATTTCCATCCCAGATTTAATAGTTGGTCTATTCTTAGCCTAGGTAAAGTCCATCTTGTTGTGATAGAAATGAACAAGAACAAATAAGTTTTGGCTAATGTAATAAAGATACCAATTGTCGTTCCAAAGACCCAGCGTGTTTTATTTATTTCAAAAAGATCAGAAACGAATATGTACGGAATAGAAATATTCCAACCGCCCAAGTAAAGAACTGTTACAAATAATGAAGAAACTAATAGGTTTAGATAGGAAGCAACATAAAATAAACCAAATTTGATGCCCGAATATTCGGTTTGATAACCTGCTACTAATTCTTCTTCTGCTTCTGGTAAATCAAAAGGTAATCTCTCACATTCTGCTAGGGAAGAAATTAGAAAAACGATAAACCCTATAGGTTGACGCCACAAATTCCATCCCCAAAAACCATATTTTGATTGAGCCTCAACTATATCAACTGTACTTAAACTGTTAGATAATCATAGTAGGTGATAACATCACTGTTACCATCGCTATTTCAGAACCGTACATGAGATTTTCACCTCATACGGCTCCCCTGGGGCCATAAATAAATCTAAGGACCGAGTCGGTATTATTTATCTTGCTATATTTATAGGATAAATAGGTTCCAAATCTAGCAAAGGCCTGAATTAGACCGCTTAAATTCTGTCTGTTATATAATAATAAATAAAAAAAACTACGTCTGAATCGATCTTATCCTTTATTTAATAAATTTAATAAATAATTTAAATTCTTATTTGTTAAGTAATAACTTTTAGTCTTCAATAAAATACTGCTTGTAGAAATATCAATAACCCGTCGTTTTCAATTATGAAAAATAATTAGACATTCTATTAGTTTAGTTGATGAATTATGACACTAATTTTATCTCCATGACTATGTATATAGGAAAGAAAGAATAAAATAAAAGAATAAAAAAAAGATCTCTCTTTTTTTTTGTAATTCTATTTTTTCTATTTTTTTTTTCATTCCTATTCTTCTTTCTTTTATTAAAAAGAAAATGGGGATTCTAAGAAAAAGGGGGAGCTTACAAAATAAAGGATTATTTCGTTTCCGATAGTCATTTATTTTAATTGGTGGATAGGAGTATACTCTGGATCGGAATCGTGGGGAGTACTGCCTGATCATTTCTACTAACTTAAAGCCCCAATTAGTATTCTTTTTATATTATGTGTAAATGTCCTTTGGGATAAATTACATAATCACTATTACTAATCCTTTGCGTAGTTTGGCATTTCTAACCATCCACTCATTTTTGCTAAACCCCCCGCTTTATGGTAATGCAAACAAATGTTAGTAAAAACCGAATAGGGTTGATTTTTTTGAACCCGCTTCAAGCTAGGATGACATGACTAATCAACCAATCTTGGGGTAAACGGTTTCTTCTTCTTCTGTTTATTTATGCTCAACTCTTTAATTCTTCTTATACATCGAAGACGAGACTCAATAATTTTACTGCAAATATATATTATATAGCTGTTTTCTTTCACTCATATAACTATATAATTTAATATAATTTAATTCATTAATCCAAAATCCAAATAATGAATTAAAAATGAAGATATCTATGCAATTTATTTCAACTCTTTTTCTATAACGACTAGAAAGAAAGGAATAGGGAAAAGTTTATGTTTCAACGAATCGCACGTAGAGCTATTGATAATACACATAGGGTTAATGGTATTTCATAACTAATCGATTGAGCAGCAGCTCGTAGACCACCTAAAAAGGAATATTTATTATTTGAACCATATCCTGACATAAGAAGTCCAATGGGAGCAATACTTGAAACCGCAATCCATAAAAAAACCCCGATATTGAGATCGGATAAAACAAGGCGATAGTCAAAAGGAATTACTGAATAACTTAGTAGAATTGATATGACTGCTATGGATGGTCCGATACTGAATAAACGAGTATCTCCTCTAGATGGAAGAAGATTCTCTTTGAAAAGTAGTTTTGTCCCATCTGCTAGAGCTTGAAGAACTCCCAAAGGACCGGCGTATTCGGGTCCAATACGTTGTTGCAGCCCTGCGGATATTTCTCTTTCTAACCATACAATTACTAGTACGCCTATTGTGATTCCCAATACAAGAGTCAAAATAGGAACAAGCACCCATATAATTCCATAGACCTCTTTTAAGGATTCCACTCTGTAAAAAGAATTGATATCTTGTATTTCCGTTGTATCAATTATCATTTCAACGATCAACTTCTCCCATAATGATATCTATGCTACCTAGTATTGTCATAATATCAGCCAATTTCATTCTTTTAACTAACTGAGGAAGAATTTGCAAATTGATAAAACCCGGCGGGCGAATTTTACATCTCCAAGGAAAACCACTCTGATCCCCTATCAGAAAAATTCCCAATTCGCCCTTTGGGGCTTCGACTCTCACATAAAGTTCTTGTTTCGGCAATTCAAAAATAGGAGAAGGTTTTTTACTAATGAATCGATATTCAAAATCATGCCATTCTGGATACCTTTCTCTATCAAAGTATCGGATTTCTAAATTCTCATAGGGACCCCCAGGAATTCCTTCTAGAGCCTGTTGAATAATTTTTATGGATTCTGTCATTTCACCAATTCGGACTAAATAACGAGCTAATGAATCCCCTTCTTTTTGCCATTGGACTTCCCAATCCAATTCGTCGTAACACTCATAATGATCAACTTTACGAAGATCCCATTGTATTCCGGAAGCTCGCAGCATTGGTCCTGATAAACCCCAATTTATTACTTCGTCTCTACCAATAATTCCTACGCCCTCAACGCGTTCTAAAAAAATAGGATTTCGTGTAATAAGTTTTTGATATTCAGTAACTCCTGTAAAAAAATAATGGCAGAAATCCAAACATTTATCTATCCAGCCATAAGTAGATCAGCCGCTACCCCTCCGATACGAAAATAATTATGCATCATTCTCATACCAGTGGCAGCTTCGAATAGATCATATATGAATTCTCTTTCTCTGAAAATATAGAAGGAAAGGAGTTTGTGCACCAATATCTGCCATAAAGGGTCCGAGCCATAACAGATGAGAAGCTATACGACTCAATTCCAACATAATTACTCTGATATAACTGGCTCTTTTAGGTACTTGAATATTTCCTAACTGTTCTGGCCCATTTACAGTTATTGCTTCTGTGAACATAGTAGCTAAATAATCCCAACGAGTTACATAAGGCAGATATTGTACAATTGTTCGGTTTTCCGCAATTTTTTCCATTCCTCTGTGTAAATAACCCAATATTGGTTCACAGTCAATAACATCTTCACTGTCCAGAGTAACGATGAGTCGAAGAACACCATGCATTGACGGGTGGTGGGGGCCCATATTGACTATCATGAGATCTTTTCTTGTAGCTGGTATATTCATAAGTTTTTCCTCGATTCATTCTTCCGTGAATTGCGTAAAACGAAAAAAAAATTCATCAAAATTCAAGATCTAATAAATCAAATAATTAAAATGACTCTTCAAATTAACGAAAAATTAAAAATTAACGAATTCTTGATTCCCGAATACCCAACCTATTAATTAAGTTTTTATAACGTACTCTATTTTTCTTTGACAAATAAGACAGCAGCCGTTGACGTTTCCCAGAATTTTACGTAGACCTCTTTGAGATAAATAGTCTTTTCTGTGCAATTCCAAATGTGAAGTAAGTCGTCTTATTTTATTGGTGAAACTCAATACTTGGAATTCAATTCAACGGATCCCCTGTTTTCTTCTTTTTCTTCTTGCGAAATAATTGAGATGAATGAATTTTTTACCATAAATAGGAATCGCCCCTCTCTTTTTTTGAGATATTTTTATCGATATATATATATATTTCTTGATCAGTAATAATAATGCCACTCATTTGAATTTGATATACACAATAATCTTAATTTCGTTAAGAATTCTTAATTTTGTCAAATAAAATTACTTAATTTATTACTCAATAATCAATCCCATTTTAAAAATTGGATTCGGATAGGAATATCCTATACAAAAGTATAGTCTATTTCTGTACTCACAAAAAAAAATAAACAATAATTTAGACTTAAAAAAAATCAGAAGATTTTGTTGATTCATTTTAGATCGAATTAATATAATGACTTTTCAATCGCGGATACATACGAATCCTTGTCATACTGAAACGACTGCCATTATTGGTATCAAACCAATAGCGATTCATACAAGCTAAATCTTCTAATCGATAATTGGGCCAAAGAAAGAACTTTAATTTAATTAGTTTATTTTTACCTCTATCAAGATTTTTTCTTTTATTCAACAAAACTTGATCGAAATTTGTTACCTTATTTCCATTGCATCCATTGCAAAATACTGTATTTCTATGGATATTGTTTCTATTCCTAGAATTGAAAAAAATTAGAATTCTCAATTCTCTACGATGCCTCGGGGATAAAATATTTTTCAAGAACAAGCAAATCATAATGATTTTTGTCTCTATTTCCATTCATTTTTGATGTATTGCAATGGATTCATAAAATTCTTCTTATTTTTATCAACTAGGTATCTTTGATTAATTTGATGCTTACTCTTATGAACCAATGAAATACCTATGGTTTGATATATAATAAATTTTCCATCATTTTTTACAGACAGACGAACTGGTTCGATAATCAATATTCCCCTTTTCATCACTTCTGTAAGAGGTAAATCCTTATGGACTGTCATAATATCCAGATTAATTTCGTCCCTTTGAATAGCGGATATAACAATTTCTCTTGGATTTGTCATTCTAAGCAGGAGACAATATACTTTGATGTTATTGATGATTCTTTGATTTAAATAATCATTCCATCTCAATTGAAAATTAAAATACCTTTTAGTAAGAGCTCAAGCTCTGCTTCTATTTTATTCCTGTATTGCTTTTTGTTTCTACGTTTTTTCATGTCTGATCCCGTATAATCTTCTTCAACATCTTTTTCTTTTTTTTTTTCTTGGTTTGAGAGAGCTGATTCAAGATCTGCTTGGTCCGCTAATTCTTTTTCTCCTTGATTTTTATTTTCTAATTCAAAAGTCTTTTTTTCATTCGATAATATAAAAATATCGCTTTTTTTCTTTCCAGTGATACTTTTATGTTTCTTAACATTTTTATTTACATTAAAATTGAAAAGAAGTAATTTGATTGGTATGACCCACGGTTTAATCTTATATGTATTATAAAGTATCACAAATTCTGGGAATAACCAAAGTTCTAGATTCGATATGGGACGACCTAGTATTTCTTCATTCATTCCCATCCAATCCACAAGAGGTTTTTTTTGATTGAATGGGTTAATTTTTTGATCTTGATGAATCGTGAAATAAAAAAGACCTTTCTTTTTCTTATCAATTTTATCGATTATTTGATAATTATTAACCCCAGTCTTAGTCTTAGTATTTTTATTTCTGTTGGTGACAGTATCAATATCGACCCAGGCCCCAATATCGGTCTTCTTTCTAAGACAAAAATTGAGAATTTTCCAATCAAAATATTTTCGATCCATATCTTTTTTTCTATCTATACTATCATCTTCTCCTAGATAATTATTGATAAGGATACCTTCCAGCATATCAAATAGTTTGTGTTTAGGCGTATTGTAAGTATAAGAAATCTCTTGGTTATTATTTACTTGTAATGGCAATCCATAAATATATGAGTCTTTCTTATCCTCATAATTAATCGATTTATATGAAAAAGATCATATCTATATTGTTTTTTTAAATTTTCTTTTTGATTTAGTAATAAATCTATTTCAAAATCATTTTGTTTTTCATAATGAATTAATCGGTTTTTTTTCATATGAATCACATTTGTTTAAATCTTTATTTTTAGCCGTACGCATTGATATTGATTGACTCTATTTCGCCATTTTTGCGGTACTAATCGTGACCATCTAATCTGAGATAAATCATATTGATATTGATAATGATCCTTTAGCCAGTTTTTCCATTCATTAATTACAGAATTTCGAAGGTTCTTATGTTGTCTTAATTCGGAATCAAATATTTCTTGCGTTCCAACAAAATACTCTTTTATTTCATTCTTAAGAAAAAAATATGTTCTGTAATATTTAAAGACAGATCTTAACTTATATAAGTTACTGACTTGGGTTTGTGATAATTTGTAGAATACATATGCTTGTGACAAGTAAGATAAGTCCAAAAAAATATGTGAATTCTTATTAATACAAGGTGACCTTTTTATAGTTGAAATAAAGTTAATTATACTTTGATTTGTTTTATCAATTCTTTCTCGATTTGCTTCATTATTGTAAATGTATTTAGTAATAATTTTTTTGTTAATTCAATAAAAAGCTGTGCATTGATTCTAGGGGTATTAATGATACGCAGAAAGATATACATAGATATCTTTTCAATAAAAAATTTTAAAAAATGATGGGATTTACGAAGTAATCGAATATTTTTTCTTTTTAATATCCGCCAAATATTTTTTGGTGATTCTAATCTTTTATCTTCATAACTTATTTTGTTAGGGTTAAGATTTATCCTCTCGAGTTATAAACTCCCTTTTCTTGTCTTTTTTCATTTTTTCTATTTGATTTATGATTGTATTTGTTCTATTAGTTAGATTTTTAATCCTTTTTTCTGTCAATGAGTAAGTTGCCCAATCCATAGATCGAATTTCAATAGACGATTCGGGAATAATTTTATTATGTATTATCGAATCTTTTCTTTTTTAGTTTCACTCAATTCGTATATTCCTAGTTTTTTCAATCCAAATAATATAATTTGGTTTCTTTTTGAAAATTCTTTTATTATTTTTTTTAGAAATATAATGCTTTTGAGGACCCATTTTTTTGTTTCTTTTGCTTTTGCTACATTTATAAATGTAGCATTTATAAAAAATTTTGTTCTTTCTTTTAAAACTCTTAGAACTAAAAAACATTTTTTTTTTAATTTGAATTTCTTTTTTTCGAATTCTTTAAAAATGGGTTCAAAAAAGGAAAGTTGTTTTCGGGGAGAACCACAAGGCAGTTCAGCTTCCATTCCCAAAACTGTTAAAAAACAAAAATCATTTTTTTGTCCTTTCCCTTTCTTTTTAATTGGATCTTTATGAGGGATCGTAACTTAGATCTGTGCCAAGGTTTCAGACGAAAAGGAAATAGTATCTTTATCTGAATACCGTCTGTTAACCAGTTTTTCGGAAATTCTTTTTCGGATAATTGAACGCCATTATAGGTGCATTTAACATGGATTTCTTTATTCAAATCCTTTAAATCCTCGGACCATTCGGGAAATTGAAATAATAATATACGAACAATATTTTTAGCTATTATTAATGAAGGTAATAGAATATATTTTCTAAAAATTGATTGGATTACTAATAAAAAACCTCTTATTACTTGAGCAAAGAAAAAGCTATCCCAAGCTTCTGCTATTTCTATACGAATTTTTTTCTCTCTTTTGTATTTTTTCGTTTTTGTCCTCCTCTTTTTTCTCACTTTCTTTTGTCTTTTCCTTTGTATAATCCGAAATTTTTAATTCCTTCTTTTTCCAAATCCAATTTAAAAAAATGATTTTCATCAGCTCGGGAATATCAAAATAAAAAAAAAGGGGTTTGTCTAGTCTATCCAAAAAAAGAGGGGAATGCACATTTGCTTGAAACAGTTCCCAAATAATCGTTTTACGTCTTTGAGCTCGCACGGAGCCCTTTATTATATCTCGACGAAAATCCGATTGTTGTGAATAACGTATCAAAGCCAACTCTTCAGCTTGATCAGAATTATTAGTCTCTTTGTTATTAGTATAAGGATCGGTATTCTCCGGAATATCAGTAAAAATCACGACACGTTTGGCTTTTCTTGAACGAATTTGATGATTCGTTGGCCCATTTTTGTCATTTTCTACTTCCTGTTGTTCTAATTCGTCGATTAATTTGTATGACCATCGAGGACTTTTTTATTGATTTCTTTTATTCCAATATATTTTTTTCTAATTGTTTTATCCCTAGGATCAGTTTATAATTGCATCGAATAAAAATTTAAAATTTTATTCGATCTTCCGAATCAATTCTTACTTGTTTGTTTTCCTTAAATGAATAAAGTCCTTTCAAATTAAAATTTGATGTTGATTTTCCTGCAAACTTACTAATTATGTTCAAGAAATAAATAATTTCTGTTGATAATGATTTTCGATCAATAGATTAACTTTCCGGTCAAATTCTGTGTAATTGGTAGTAAGAAGGATTCCATGAATCTTATTTATCCAAATTGTCTCTATGTAATGTTTTACAGAAGTTTTTATGATTGAGAATAAAAAAATATTTTTGATTTGTCCGCGATAGGGTCCGTTCAAGAAAGGATCATACATCGTAGGTAAATATTCTTTTTTAGTCTCATTATTACACAATCTAATCCTTTTTTCGATTATATCCAGAGGAATAAATCTCTTATCTAGAATTTCGACTCTATTTAAAAATTTGTTGCTTATGTTGTTCCTTTTTTGTTCATTGGTATAATTCCAATGATTATGCAGTTCATTATAGTAAATTTTTTCTATTGTAAACAAAGACATTTTTCTTTGTATCATTTCCAAAAAAGTTGATAAACTCGGTGGATACGTAAAAGATATCCTTTCTTTTCCATCACAGAAACATGTATGAAAAAAATATTGTGACATTTCATTTTTTACATACATTCAACTCGATTCTTTTTTATATATCGAAATGGGCGATTCCATCGTTTATAGTTGAAAAGAGTAGTAACAAGAGGTTTTTCAAACCAGAATATTTCTTTATCCTTTTTATCTTTAAATATTTCTAACTTCGAATTTTCTTGATTCCCATCTAGATAAGAAGTTTCATAAATGGGTCTATTTTTATAGCGTGTCTCTTTAAAGTGGAATTCATCCTTTGTTTTTTCCTTTCCATTCATTCGGATCTCTTCCGTTTCATCAATTTTGTCCGGATCCTCCTTTTCTTCCGAAAAAAG
>NW_028290585.1:7500-12500 GCF_965113065.1 Corylus avellana
TGTCCTTTTCGTTCTGTGTTGGGCTAGAAACTTATTAGTAGACGAGATTTTACGAAAAAAGTTCTTTATATTCCTTTATATTCATAGGATATAACAATTATTTCATTTTTCGATGTTAATTTGATACAACAAACACGGCGGGATCACTATTTCAAATTGAAAAATAATTGATTAAAAAAAGGATTCCATCATATTAAGTGATACTCCTGGTTCTCACAAAAGAGAATCATTTTTTTTCAATTTCAACACCTACTTTTTTTGTTAATATAATCCTAGTAATTGGATTTATATGCATATTCTGATAGTAAATGAAATATTCAAATGATTTTTTATCGAATGACTATTCATCTATTGTATTTTCATGTAAATAGGGGCAAAAAGGCTTTATGGGAAAAAGGGTGGTTCAATTCGATGTTGTCCAAAGAAAAGTTAGAATACAGTTGTAGGCTAAGTAAATCAATGGATAGTCTTGGTCCTATTGAAAATACCGGTGTAAGTGAAGACCCGATTACAAATGATATAGATAAAAACACTCTTAGTTGGAGCGATAGTGACAATTCTAGTTACAGTAATGTTGATCATTTAGTCGGCGTTAGAGACATTCAGAATTTCATACCCGATGATACTTTTTTAGTTAGGGATAATAATAGGGACAGTTATTTCATATATTTTGATATTGAAAATCAAATTTTTGAGATTGACAATGATCATTCTTTTCTAAGTGAACTAGAAAGTTCTTTTTCTAATTATCGGAATTTTAGTTATTTGCATAGTGTATCTAATAGTGACGATCCCCACTATGATCCTTACATATATGATACTAAATATAGTTGGAAAAACCACATTAATAGTTGTATTGACAGTTTTTTTCGTTCTCAAATTTGTATTGATAGTTACATTTTAAGTGGTATTGACAATTATAGTGACAGTTACATTTATAGTTACATTTTTGATGAAAGCAGAAATAGTAGTGAAAACCAGAGTTCAAGTATAAAACCGAGCCCGGATGGTAGTGATTTAACTATAACAGAAACAGAAACAGAAAGTTCTAATGATCTAGATGTGACTACAAAATACAGGCATTTGTGGGTTCAATGCGAAAATTGTTATGGATTAAATTATAAGAAATTTTTTAAATCAAAAATGAATATTTGCGAACACTGTGGACATCATTTGAAAATGAGTAGTTCAGATAGAATCGAGCTTTCGATTGATCCAGGTACTTGGGCTCCAATGGATGAAGACATGGTCTCTCTGGATCCCATTGAATTTAATTTAGAAGAGGAACCTTACAAAGATCGTATTGATTCTTATCAAATAAAGACAGGATTAACTGAGGCTGTTCAAACAGGCACAGGTCGACTAAATGGTATTCCCGTAGCAATTGGGATTATGGATTTTCAGTTTATGGGGGGTAGTATGGGATCGGTAGTTGGCGAGAAAATCACCCGTTTGATCGAATATGCTACCAATCAATTTTTACCTCTTATTTTAGTGTGTGCTTCTGGAGGAGCACGCATGCAAGAAGGAAGTTTGAGCTTGATGCAAATGGCTAAAATATCTTCCGCTTTATATGATTATCAAGTAAATAAAAAGTTATTTTATGTATCAATCCTTACATCTCCTACTACTGGTGGGGTAACAGCCAGTTTTGGTATGTTGGGGGATATCATTATTGCTGAACCCAACGCCTACATTGCATTTGCGGGTAAAAGAGTAATTGAACAAACATTGAATAAAACAGTACCTGAGGGCTCACAAGCGGCTGAATATTTATTCCATAAGGGCCTATTCGATCCAATCGTACCGCGTAATCTTTTAAAAGGCGTTCTGAATGAGTTATTTCAGCTCCACGCTTTATTTCCTCTGAATCAAAATTCAATCAAGTAGATGCTTAATAAAAAAAAATAAAAAAATAGAAATTATTATTCTTTTTTTTTGTGTAGAACAAGTAGTTATTTAGTTTATAGAAATCAAAGTAAAAATAAATTCTTCGGATTTTATTTTTACTTTGATAACATTTGGTAATATAAGATTTAATTAGAAAAAGAATTCTATTATGCGAATAATCCTTTTTTACCGATATTCCTGATAAGTAATCAGGAAACCTCTATCAAACAAAAAAAAGAGAGAATTCTTTCTTCCGCGAAATGAAAATTAGGCAAGGCGAATAAAACGATAATTTCACGTTCCCTTCTTATGTGTATTCTTATGTGTATATAATTCACATATAGAAAATTGAAAAGTATAGAAAGACGCAAGATTCTATATTTTTTGAGAATCCCTATTCTCGGATCGAATTATAACAAATTTTTGGGGAATTTGTAAGAAACTCTTTCTTTATTTTATATTTTATTCAAGTTTATTAAATTTTTAGACAAAAACAAGATAATAAAAAAAGGAGATTCTCATACATATATATATAATATATATTTAATGTAGAATATATTAGAATAAGAATATATAATATATATTTAATGTAGAAAAGTTGTAGAAAAGTGAAAAATTCTATTTAGTTAGTTCTACATTCCTTGTTTTATTATATTTTATTATATTTATAAATTTTTATTTATAATTGATATATAAATATTATGTACTTACATATACTCACTTAGTTTAGCTATACTTAGTATAATTATATATGAATTATAATGATTATACGATACCTTTATAACAATATAAATAACAATATAACAATAACAGGTACAAATATTAAATCCAGGTATCCATTTTATGACAACTCTAAATACCTTACCCTCTATTTTGGTACCTTTAGTGGGCCTATTCTTTCCGGCAATTGCGATGGTTTCTTTATTTCTTCATGTTCAAAAAAATAAGATTTTTTAGATATAGATATGATGGGACCAAATCTCATCTATTTTTTTTTCAAGACTTAGACTTAGACCATAACACAGATATCTTTTTATTAGAATAAAATATGTGATGTGGTTTCCCCCGAGCATAAGCTATTATGCATGCGCAAACATGATATATACGTAAATGAATTATATATATTTCTATTTGAAAAAATCGGGAATCGGGGCGAATGTCCGAAATGTAAAGTTAATGTATCCATATGTAGATATCTATAGGGAATCATACGAAGCGGATGTTATTATTTTAGATCTAAGCAATTCGATGAATTACTCCTAAAAGTTCACATCGGAATAGTGCTAGTTGATGAGAGTTACTTCGGAAACACACAAAAAAAGTAAAACATTTGGGTTATTCTCTCAATTTCAATAAAATGCAACTAGATCTAGTATGAATTGGCGATCAGAACATATATGGATAGACCTTATAGCGGGGTCTCGAAAAACAAGTAATTTCTGCTGGGCCTTTATCCTTTTTTTAGGTTCATTAGGGTTTTTATTTGTTGGAATTTCCAGTTATCTTGGTAGGAATTTTATATCTTTATTTCCGTCTCCACAAATAATTTTTTTTCCACAGGGGATCGTGATGTCTTTCTACGGGATTGCGGGTCTCTTTATTAGCTCCTATTTGTGGTGCACAATTTCGTGGAATGTAGGTAGTGGTTATGATCGATTCGATAGAAAGGAGGGAATAGTGTGTATTTTTCGTTGGGGATTTCCTGGAAAAAATCGTCGCATCTTACTTCAATTCCTTATGAAAGACATCCAGTCCATCAGAATAGAAGTTAAAGAGGGTATTTATGCTCGTCGTGTCCTTTATATGGAAATCAGAGGACGTGGGGCTATTCCCTTGACTCGTACTGATGAGAATTTGACTCCACGAGAAATTGAGCAAAAGGCTGCTGAATTGGCTTATTTCTTGCGTGTACCAATTGAAGTATTTTGAAAAATGAACTGAAAATCGTGAATGCTTTTTTTTTTTTTTCAAAAAAAATTGATATTTTGATAGAAAGAGAGTTCTTTCCTTTCAAAATCCGAATAATATTCATTACTTGAAGGGGCGCTTTTGTGCATTTATTTATCGGAAGGAGGCACTTTCTTCGAATTTTAGCAAATGATTATATTTGAAAACAATATCTTTAATTCGAATTGGAAGTGCGAATTTGAATTTGAAGTGGACTCTTTCTTATTCTGTATTATTTCTAAATTCAAGTACTAACCACTGAATCATACACACAAAAAAAAGCAAGGAATAGATTCATGGGCTCGATGACTTGTAATAGAAGCTATCCTTGATATGAATATTAGTTAATATCATATGGAGTCGACGAATGAGAATGAGGCGAGTTCATTAAAAATTCAAAGACGAAAAAATGGCAAAAAAGAAAGCATTCATTCCCCTTCTATATCTTGCATCTATAGGATTTTTGCCCTGGTATATCTCTCTCTCATTTACTAAAAGTCTGGAATCTTGGGTTACTAATTGGTGGGATATTAGGCAATCCGAAATTTTCTTGAATATCATGCAAGAAAAGAGTATTATAAAAAAATTCATAGAATTAGAGGAACTCTTCCTCCTGGACGAAATCATAAAGGAATACCCGGAAACACATCTAGAAAAGCTTCGTATCGGAATCTACAAAGAAACGATCCAATTGATCAAGATACACAATGCAGATTGTATCCATACGATTTTGAACTTCTCGACAAATATAATCTATTTCGTTATTCTAAGTGGTTATTCTATTCTAGGTAATGAAGAACTTGTTATTCTTAACTCTTGGGTTCAAGAATTCCTATATAACTTAAGCGACACAATAAAAGCTTTTTCAATTCTTTTATTAACTGATTTATGTATAGGATTCCATTCGCCCCACGGTTGGGAACTAATGATTGGCTCTATCTACAAAGATTTTGGATTTGCTCATAACGATCAAATGATATCCGGTCTTGTTTCGACTTTTCCGGTCATTCTAGATACAATTTTAAAATATTGGATCTTCCGTTATTTAAATCGTGTATCTCCCTCACTTGTAGTGATTTTTCATTCAATGAATGACTGAAAAATGATTCACTGATCAAATTATAATGGTTGTTACTTTGTACATAAGTAAAACATTCAAAATT
>NW_028290585.1:17500-25000 GCF_965113065.1 Corylus avellana
CATAGAACATATATTTAATATTTCATTCTAATAAATAATTAATTATAATAAAAGGCTTATACACATACGTAACGTATAATTAAACCCGCTTAAAAAAATGAATAGAATATTTTTGGGGAATGCTGGGACAGAAAAAGGCGTATTTTTTTTTTAAGAAAAGGAATAGCTACTGAATCATTGTACATTTCAATTTGAATTAGGGATTCCGCATACAAATACAAGTGATCATTAACTACACCTACGTCTGATCATATATGTATTACAAATTACAATAAAGAAGGAGTATTTAAAATGCGAGATCTAAAAACATATCTCTCCGCGGCACCGGTAGTAAGTACTCTATGGTTCGGGTCTTTAGCGGGTCTATTGATAGAGATCAATCGTTTATTCCCGGATGCGTTGATATTTTCCCTTTTTTAATTCTAGTTCTAGTTATAGTTATTGATATGGGAAGGGGTGAAGAAAATTAGAGATATAATCAAATATCTGTGACTAATCCCTCCCCTTCCCTTCTTTTACTTTTCTAATTTTTAAAATTAGAATAAGTTCGAAAAGAGAAAGAATAAAAGTGGATTCAACTTCAGTAAAACTCGGAACTCGGGCCGGGACTCTAATTTAAATTTAATTAATAAGATAAGAGAATGAGAACGGAAATGGAAATTGATGGCCGGGTCAACAATATCATACAAAATACTTAAATGAAAAATGAAATACTATACTAGGATTATAAATCTAGTTAGAAATCATTGTATTACTTATTAATACTTTTTTATTACTATCTTGATTTCAACGAAATCTTTCAGAATTTGATTTCGAGTTAGCAACTTCTATTTTTTTTCGTTCCTTTCTTCTCTTTGGATCGGAAAATAGAATAGTTGGGTGAATCAAAAATCCAAAGGAGGTTCATGGCCAAGGGTAAAGATGTTCGAGTAACCGTTATTTTGGAATGTACCAATTGTACTCGAAATAGTGCTAATCGAAATGGTGCTAATAAGGAATCAATGAGTATTGGTATTTCCAGATATATTACTCAAAAGAATCGACATAATACGCCTAGTCGATTGGAATTGCTAAAATTCTGTCCCTTTTGTTACAAACATACAATTCATGGGGAGATAAAGAAATAAATCGAACCGATCCGATCGCTTGTATGTCACCCTTCCAAGGAAGATTAAAAATGACATATTATATATATATATATATATATTTAAAGATAAACAAAACAAAATCCCCCATTGAAATAGGATTTTCGGGATAAGGAAGAAACAAATCATGGATAAATCCAAGCGACTCTATTTTAAATCCAAGCGATCTTTTCGTAGGCGTTTGCCCCCGATTGGCTCGGGGGATCGAATTGATTATAGAAACATGAGTTTAATTAGTCGATTTATTAGTGAACAAGGAAAGATATTATCTAGACGGGTGAATAGATTAAACTTAAAACAACAACGATTAATTACTATTGCTATAAAGCAAGCTCGTATTTTATCTTTGTTACCTTTTCTTAATAATGAGAAACAATTTGAAAGGGGTGAGTCGACCACCAGAACTACTGGTCTTAGAATCAAAAAGAAATAGGCTTACTCTTCACTTGAATCAAAATTCCAATACGAATTCAAAGGCGGATTGATATTTTGTTCGAAAAATTCGCGAATCCATATTTTATTGTCGTATTATCATAAGAAAAAAAGAATAAATCTTTTTTTATTAAACGTGTTGTTTGTTCATTTTGACGACTTTATTATTATATTTTATCATACTAATTTCTATTCTACCTTCCCGGAGTTAATTCTCCAGTGAACTCCATTTTAAATTTAAAACATTCCGATGAATTCCTTCCAAATTTACTTATTTTAGAATCTCATTGGAAATCATATAAAGGCAATTTCTATTTAATATAGCTATTTGCGCAAGTATTTTACGATTAAGAAGCAACTGCCTCTTGTACAGATTGTGTATTAATCTATTATAATTATAGTATATGCCTTTACCGCGAATTACTGCATTTATCCGAGTAATCCACAACGACGAAAATCTCTCTTTTGCCTACCTCTATCCCGATAAGCCGAAAACAAAGCTCTTATTTTCTGTTGAGTAATAGTTCTAGTAAGTCTTGAATGAGCCCCTCGAAAGCTTGATGCAAATAAACGAATTTTTGTTCTACGTCTCCGAGCTATATATCCTCGTTTAATTCTGGTCATTGAATAAATGAAACTTCGATGAATAACTAATTGATTTCCTTTCTTTCAGTTATTCCTTTTCCCTTTCCTAGTTTATTAATAACAAAACGGATTCTTCCAATGTATAAACTAAAAACTCCAATGGCTTTTGCTACTATAACCTTCCCGACCACGATTTTTTCTTTTTTTCTGGGCATTTCACTGCGAAATAAGAAATTGTATTGATAGTGATACTAGATATTAAAAACTAGATATTAAAAAAAGCATATTAAATAAAAAAAGAAAAACAAAAAGTAGTAAATCTAAATGGATAAAAAAATCGTGGGTTCCATCGTTTCTATGGTTACTTTTTTAACGGCGAGGTCCCCTCTATACACCGGAGCCCCTTCTTTCATTTAATCAATGCTATTGTTAACTTGTACAGTTCACACTTTTTGGCTCTACCCATGAATTATCCAGTAATCAGTCTTTCACAATGAGATCTACCTATACAGTAACGATATTTAATTATGAAGATTAGCTGTGTAGCTGACCCTGTTAGTCCGTTGTTGCAAGAGTAAGGGCATAATCTTTCTGCCTTTTCATTTTAATAGTCTTTCCCCTGCTTAGTGGATAACCATTTGCTACCAATGGGAAATTCTTTTTCATCTTAAATTGAAAATTGAGACGGTTGGATTTATACCAATAGAAACCATAAAATTTGATACACAATAGAAGGATATCATAGATCCTTTTTAGATAGTGAATGGAGTTCTTCCATTTTATCCTATTTATTGGTACTGACCACTGATACTGGAAAAATTGGTTCTTTTCTTTTGTCCCAGTCCATGCTCTGAACGAGTCACACATACACCCTAGTACATGTTCCTCGTCGCTGAGGACATCCCCCAAGGGCGGGGGATTTCGTGACATTTCTGATTGGCTGTCTTGTCTTTCTAATAAGTTGTTTAATAGTTGGCATGTTGACTCGTATACATAATGAGTTGGTTTAGATCGATCCTAACCGGATGATTAGGCATTACTTCTATATTAATAGATATATTAAATATAAGAAGAGAAAATTGAAAATGGCATATTTGCGCGAAATCCCTGCTATTTTTTATTCTACCGCTATAACATCAACAATTCCATGAGCTTGGGCTTCTGTTGCTGACATAAAAACATCTCTTTCCATGTCTTCGGATACAACCCATAAGGGTTTGCCCGTTCTTTGTACATAAACCCTTGTGATGGTTTCGCGTAACTTCAACAGTTCTTCCGCTTCCAGGATAAATTCTCCCGTTTGTGCCTCATAAAAAGAACTAGCAGGCTGATGGATCATTACCCTGATTATATAACATAATAAATGGTTCTTCTATCTCGAAGATAAATCAAAGAGAAGAAATAAAATAAAGAATAATAATACGAAAAACAAGATAGAATTGAACAACCGTACAGGCATCTTTTTCGCATTGCATACGGCTCTACAATGGAATTCGCTTTTACCTCCCATCCAAGAAACAGAAAAAATAGGATCTATCAGACCAGACCCTGATTGGTAAATAATCCAATAACCATCCTTCCTTTTTTGGAGTAGTTAAAAAATACTATGATGGCTCCGTTGCTTTATATTTATATATTTTATTTATTTAGTCTTTTATTCAGCAATCCCAAAGTTTCTTTTTTTTTGTATTCTTTCATAACATAATTAGCCTTCTGGCGTGAAAACAAAAAAGTTTGTGACGCTGCAAGAGATTTCCGATAGATCAGATAAAATCGGAAATGCCCCTTATCTCATACTACTCTTTCAATATATAATCTAATAGTTTTTGAATTTTGAAAAAAAAAAAGATTTCTCATATCGAATTCAAAATGCCATGCTATTATTACTTAATAGTCATATTTCATATCGCGAAGGCATAGTCTTCTTTTTTCTCTCAAATACAAAACTCATTGGCGCCGAGCATGAGGGAATGCTAGACGTTTGGTAATTTCTCCTCCGACCAGAATAAAAGATCCCATTGAAGCGGCTAATCCCATGCATATTGTCTGTACATCTGGTCGTACAAATTGCATAGTATCATAAATAGCTACTCCGGGTATTACCCACCCTCCGGGAGAGTTCATAAACAAATACAGATCTTTGATATCATCCTCTATACTAAGATATACCATAAGACCAATAAGTTGATTCGAGATCTCGCTATCAACCTCTTGGCCTAAAAAAAGTAATCTTTCTCGATAAAGTCGGTTGATTAGGATAAAATTGTATCCTTAGGAACCGTACGCGCACCTTTTGATGCATACGGTTTACCAAAAATCGCGAAAAAAAAGAATCAATGTGTAGATTACAGCCCTCATCTTTTTTCATAGTGGGCTCCTTCTAACAAAGGGCTTTTTTCTTCTATTTTTCAAGAAAGATTAGTTTTGGTCTGTTTACTTTACCTATAAATAAAAAGAAATAGATAAAAGTAATCTACTAAACTTATCGAACGAACTTCTCATTGATTTATTGTTTCATCGAGATCGAATCCAAATCACGATGTCATTTTCTTGTTCCGGAATGGGCTTCTTCAATTTTTTTAGGTTTATGCTCTACTCCGAGTAAAGATCGGCCCGATTTTGATTTGCACATATAGGGCAAATGCCCCAATACCACGTGTTTTTGCTATGGCTTTTTTTTTTATTTATTTCATGTCTTCTGCCAAATATTCAATGTATTCGTTATATTACTCGATTGCTTAAACAGTTTGAGATCGCTCCTGTTTATAATATGATAAAAATAGATATATTACCAATTGGGTTTTTTCTAAACGGAGCCTGGATACTTCATTTTATTGGTCCAATTGAGCCAACTATAAATTATTCTAAACCATAAATTATTCTAATTGATAATATTAATCTGGATACCCCCTCCAAAAAACAAAATAAATATAATTGCACTTCACGCTCCAAATTTTTGATGATTCAATCAATCTTTCTTGGGCGAAAGAGAGGATATCTCGATCGGGGGAGAGAATGGGGAAATCCCATGTGACCCAATATATCTGACAAGTCGCACTATACGTCAACCCAAGATGCATCTTCCTCCCCGGGACTTCGAAAAGGTACTTTTGGAACACCAATAGGCATTAAATGAAAGAAAAAAAGAATTAAGTACTATATCTTACTTTGATGTGGAAGCGTAAAAATGGGTTTATTGTCTTAATAAGATTAGCCTTTATCATAGTTTATCCAAAAATTGAATAAGTTCATAAAATAAAAAAAAAAAGAAGACAGAATGACTATGACTAAAGAAGAAAATTTTTAAGAATGGGTCTTTTGAATGATATGAACAAATATGTATGCTTTCACTCATAGAAAATGAAAGCGGGATCCCGCCCCCCTACCATTGCGTATTGGTACTTATCGGGTATAGAATAGATCTGCTTCTGTTTGTTCCTACAAACAGAACTCTTCCATTATTACTAATATAATAGAACAAATCTTAATCCTTTCCTCGAGATAATCTACTGAAAAGGGGAGGTCCATAGCATAGTTTTTTCCAATGCAATAAAGTTACATAGTGTCTATTTTTCGTTGATAAAGGGGTATTTCCATGGGTTTGCCTTGGTATCGTGTTCATACCGTCGTATTGAATGATCCGGGTCGTTTGCTTTCTGTCCATATAATGCATACAGCTCTAGTTGCTGGTTGGGCCGGTTCGATGGCTCTATATGAATTAGCGGTTTTTGATCCCTCTGACCCTGTTCTTGATCCAATGTGGAGACAGGGTATGTTTGTTATACCTTTCATGACTCGTTTAGGAATAACCAATTCATGGGGCGGTTGGAGTATCACAGGAGGGACTATAACGAATCCGGGTATTTGGAGTTACGAAGGTGTGGCCGGTGCACATATTGTGTTTTCTGGCTTGTGCTTTTTGGCAGCTATTTGGCATTGGGTGTATTGGGATCTAGAAATATTTTGTGATGAACGCACGGGAAAACCTTCTTTGGATTTACCTAAGATTTTTGGAATTCATTTATTTCTTTCAGGACTGGCTTGTTTTGGGTTTGGCGCATTTCATGTAACGGGGTTGTATGGTCCTGGAATATGGGTGTCCGATCCTTATGGACTAACCGGAAGGGTACAATCTGTAAATCCAGCGGTGGTGTGGAAGGTTTTGATCCTTTTGTTCCGGGAGGAATAGCCTCTCATCATATTGCAGCAGGGACATTGGGCATATTAGCAGGTCTATTCCATCTTAGTGTCCGCCCGCCCCAACGTCTATACAAAGGATTACGTATGGGAAATATTGAAACCGTCCTTTCCAGTAGTATCGCTGCTGTTTTTTTTGCCGCTTTTGTTGTTGCTGGAACTATGTGGTATGGTTCAGCAACTACCCCGATTGAATTATTTGGTCCCACCCGGTATCAATGGGATCAGGGATACTTCCAGCAAGAAATATATCGAAGAGTTGGTGCTGGGCTAGCCGAAAATCAAAGTTTATCAGAAGCTTGGTCTAAAATTCCTGAAAAATTAGCTTTTTATGATTACATCGGCAATAATCCGGCAAAGGGGGGATTATTCAGAGCGGGCTCAATGGACAACGGGGATGGAATAGCTGTTGGTTGGTTAGGACACCCTATCTTTAGAGATAAAGAAGGGCGTGAACTTTTTGTACGTCGTATGCCTACTTTTTTTGAAACATTTCCGGTTGTTTTGGTAGACGGAGATGGATTGTTAGAGCCGATGTTCCTTTTAGAAGGGCAGAATCGAAGTATAGTGTCGAACAAGTAGGTGTAACTGTGGAGTTCTATGGCGGCGAAAACTGAATGGAGTCAGTTATAGTGATCCTGCTACTGTGAAAAATATGCTAGACGTGCTCAATTGGGAGAAATTTTTGAATTAGATCGCGCTACTTTGAAATCCGATGGTGTTTTTCGTAGCAGTCCAAGGGGTTGGTTTACTTTTGGACATGCTTCGTTTGCTCTGCTCTTCTTCTTCGGACACATTTGGCATGGTGCTAGAACCTTGTTCAGAGATGTTTTTGCCGGTATTGACCCGATTTGGATGCTCAAGTAGAATTTGGAGCATTCCAAAAACTTGGGGATCGACTACAAAAAGACCAAGCAGTCTGATACAAGATTGATTTCTTACTTCTCACCTTTATCTTTGTGATTTAACATAATTTAACATAAATAGGGTATCGGATAAATCTTGATTTGAATTGCTGCCTTTTCTTTGACTATTTCTCTTTAGTTATCCGGGAGACGATCCAAAATAAACAGGTATGGAAGCTATAATTGTAAACCGCAATCGAATCTATGGAAGCATTGTTTATACATTCCTCTTAGTC